>NC_042969.1:14393465-14693465 GCF_901001165.1 Salmo trutta | reverse complement strand
GAAGAAGTACCACAGAGCTGAACCCTACCCGGTTATCAAACAAACTATGAGGGCTGAGCCTGGAGGCCGCTCCACTCGGGCGTCACATACCAACTGACTGATCTAGAACATTTTGACAGATGGCACAGAACCATGACTCTCTCTGACTCTGACCCAGTGCAAACACCTCCGACATGGCCAAACCGGGAAGGGAAAAGCTGCTTAATTGCAAAAAAATGACTTGGAGAGGGTGATTAGCTGATAGGCAGCCGCTAGCGTACTAGAGTGACATAAGACCCTGTCAGTGAATGCAGGGAGGTCCGGATAATCTTTCCCTCCACAAAGGTGCATGGGGCTAATCCAGGCCGCTGTGCTGAGCTCTGGATCAAATCCTACAGGGAGTGTGGGAAGGCCAGCGGGGACTGCCAATGCTCTGGCCCTCTTGGTGGCCGGGGTAGCCTATCATAGGGGGCTTTGCAGGAGTATAGGCATACCTGCTGAGAAGGGTCTGACTGCAACCCGCATCCAGGGAAACCCCAGGGAAGAACCGCTCAGGGAAGAACCGCCCAGGTTAACCAAGCCCACTCTTGGTTGTCATTCTATTGGCTCCTGGCTACTTCCTTGTTCTATGGGTCGACTGTAGCATTGTAGCTAAGCCTAACCCTTTTCCTAAGCTTAACCTCATTCTCAACCTGCTATGTCAATTATTCTCAACTGCTGCGTTAGTTCTCCTAACGTGCTGCGTTAGTTCTCCTCACCTGCTGCGTTAGTTCTCATCACCTGCTACGTTAGTTCTCCTCACCTGCTGCGTTAGTTCTCCTCACCTGCTGCGTTAGTTCTGCTCACCTGCTGCGTTAGTTCTCCTCACCTGCTGCGTTAGTTCTCCTCACCTGCTGCGTTAGTTCTCCTCACCTGCTGCGTTAGTTCTCCTCACGTGCTGCGTTAGTTCTCCTCACCTGCTGCGTTAGTTCTCTTCACCTGCTGCGTTAGTTCTCCTCACCTGCTGCGTTAGTTCTCCTCACCTGCTGCGTTAGTTCTCCTCACGTGCTGCGTTAGTTCTCCTCACCTGCTGCGTTAGTTCTCCTCACGTGCTGCGTTAGTTCTCCTCACCTGCTGCGTTAGTTCTCCTCACCTGCTGCGTTAGTTCTCCTCACCTGCTGCGTTAGTTCTCTTCACGTGCTGCGTTAGTTCTCCTCACCTGCTGCGTTAGTTCTCCTCACGTGCTGCGTTAGTTCTCCTCACCTGCTGCGTTAGTTCTCCTCACATGCTGCGTTAGTTCTCCTCACCTGCTGCGTTAGTTCTCCTCACCTGCTGCGTTAGTTCTCCTCACCTGCTGCGTTAGTTCTCCTCACCTGCTGCGTTAGTTCTCCTCACCTGCTACGTTATTTCTCCTCACCTGCTACGTTAGTTCTCCTCACGTGCTGCATCAGTTCTGCTCACGTGCTGCGTTAGTTCTCCTCACCTGCTGCGTTAGTTCTCCTCACCTGCTGCGTTAGTTCTCCTCACCTGCTGCGTTAGTTCTCCTAACGTGCTGCGTTAGTTCTCCTCCCGTGCTGCGTTAGTTCTCCTCACGTGCTGCGTTAGTTCTCCTCACCTGCTGCGTTAGTTCTCCTCACCTGCTGCGTTAGTTCTCCTCACCTGCTGCGTTAGTTCTCCTCACCTGCTGCGTTAGTTCTCCTCACCTGCTGCGTTAGTTCTCCTCACGTGCTGCGTTAGTTCTCCTCACCTGCTGCGTTAGTTCTCCTCACCTGCTGCGTTAGTTCTCCTCACGTGCTGCGTTAGTTCTCCTCACCTGCTGCGTTAGTTCTTCTCACCTGCTGCGTTAGTTCTCCTCACCTGCTGCGTTAGTTCTCCTCACCTGCTGCGTTAGTTCTCCTCACCTGCTGCGTTAGTTCTTCTCACGTGCTGCGTTAGTTCTCCTCACGTGCTGCGTTAGTTCTTCTCACCTGCTGCGAGAGTTCTCCTCACGTGCTGCGTTAGTTCTGCTCACGTGCTGCGTTAGTTCTCTTCACCTGCTGCGTTAGTTCTCCTCACCTGCTGCGTTAGTTCTCCTCACCTGCTGCGTTAGTTCTCATCACCTGCTACGTTAGTTCTCCTCACCTGCTGCGTTAGTTCTGCTCACGTGCTGCGTTAGTTCTCCTCACCTGCTGCGTTAGTTCTCTTCACCTGCTGCGTTAGTTCTCCTCACCTGCTGCGTTAGTTCTCCTCACCTGCTGCGTTAGTTCTCCTCACCTGCTGCGTTAGTTCTCCTCACCTGCTGCGTTAGTTCTTCTCACCTGCTGCGTTAGTTCTTCTCACGTGCTGCGTTAGTTCTCCTCACGTGCTGCGTTAGTTCTCCTCACCTGCTGCGTTAGTTCTCCTCACGTGCTGCGTTAGTTCTGCTCACGTGCTGCGTTAGTTCTCTTCACCTGCTGCGTTAGTTCTCCTCACCTGCTGCGTTAGTTCTCCTCACCTGCTGCGTTAGTTCTCCTCACCTGCTGCGTTAGTTCTCCTCACGTGCTGCGTTAGTTCTCCTCACTTTGCTGCGTTAGCTCTCCTAATGTGCTGCGTTAGTTCTCCTCACGTGCTGCGTTAGTTCTCCTCACGTGCTACGTTAGTTTTCTTAGCCTGCTATGTAAACAAGAACCTTGGGCGGTTCTTCCTTGGGCAGTTCTTCCCTGGAGTTTCCCTGAACGTGGGTCGCAGTCAGACCTTATTGTGTCTGCTTGCTCCATAGCTCTACTGTAAGGACGTTGGACAGAGGGAGTGAGCTGGGATGCCAAGAAGCAGGGTCTCAGAAAAACTCATAATGGAACTGACTGGAATGGTTTTGCGTAACAGACTGTGATGAAGCCTACAATAAGCCATAGAGGTTTCTGTGTTAGTGGTTTAATAGTAAACTCATCATGTAGACCCAGCAGTCATAGCAGCGGTCTAAGGTACTGCATTGCAGTGCTAGAGGGGTCACTACAGACCCTGGTTCGATTCCAGGCTGTATCACAACCGGCCTTGATTGGGAGTCCCATAGGACAGGGCACAATTGGCCCAGCATCATCTGGGTTAGGGTTTAGCCGTGGTAGGCCGTCATTGTAAATAATAATTTGTTCTTAACTGACTTGCCTAGTAAAAAAAAGGTTAAAAAAGTCATATACAAAAATAAATTACTCAGTACTTTGTTGAAGCATCTTTGGCAGCAATTAAAGCAATTACAATTACAGCAATTACAGTTTTCTTGGGTAAGAAAAACAAGCTTGACACACCTGTATTTGGTGAGTTTCTCCCATTCTTCTCAACAGATCCTCTCAAGCTCTGTCTGTTTGGATGGGGAGTGTTGCTGCACAGCTTTCATCAGGTCTCTCCCGATATGTTCAATTGGGTTCAAGTCTGGGCTCTGTCTGGGCCACTCAAGGGCATTCAGAGACTTGTCCATAAGGCACTCCTGCGTTGTTTTGGCTATGTGCTTTGGGTCATTCTCCTGTTGGAATGTGAACCTTCGTCCCAGCCTGAGGTACTGAGAGCTCTGGAGCAGGTTTTCATCAAGGATCTCTTTACTTTGCTCCGTTCATCTTTCCCTCAATCCTGACTACTCTCCCAGTCCCTACTCCTGAAAAACATCCCCACAGCATGATGCTGCCACCACCATGCTTCACCGTGGGGATGGTGCCAGGTTTCCTCCAGACATGACGCTTGGCATTCAGGGCAAAGAGTAATCTTGGTTTCATCAGAGTCTTTAGGTGCCTTTTGGCAAACTCCAAGCAGGCTGTCATGTGCCATTTACTGAGAAGTGACTTCTGTCTGGCCACTTTACCATGAAGGCCTGATTGGTGGAGTGCTGCAGAGATGCATGTCCTTCTGGAAGGTTCTTCGATCACCACAGAGGAACTCCGGAGCTCTGTCAGAGTGACCATCACCTCCCTGACCAAGGCTCTTCTCCCCCGATTGCTCAGTTTGGCCGGGCGGCCAGCTCTAGGAAGAGTGTTGGTCGTACCAAATTCCTTCAATTTAAGGATGATGGAGGCCACTGTGTTCTTGGGCGACCTTCAATGCTGCATAAATGTTTTGGTACCCTTCCCCCCGATCTGTGCCTCGACACAATCCTGTCTCGGAGCTCTAAAGACAATTCCTCCAACCTCATGGCTTGGTTTTTGATCTTACACTGCTCAAAAAAATAAACAACACAATGTAACTCCAAGTCAATCACACTTCTGTGAAATCAAACTGTCCACTGAGGAAGCAACACTGATTGACAATAAATTTCACATGCTGTTGTGCAAATGGAATAGACAACAGGTTGAAATTATAGGCAATTAGCAAGACACCCCCAATAAAGGAGTGGTTCTGCAGTTGGTGACCACAGACCACTTCTCAGTTCCTATGCTTCCTGGCTGATGTTTTGGTCACTTCTGAATGCTGGCGGTGCTTTCACTCTAGTGGTAGCATGAGACGGAGTCTACAACCCACACAAGTGGCTCAGGTAGTGCAGCTCATCCAGGATGGCACATCAATGCGAGCTGTGGCAAGAAGGTTTGCTGTGTCTGTCAGCGTAGTGTCCAGAGCATGGAGACCAGGAGACAGGTCAGTACATCAGGAGACGTGGAGGAGGCCGTAGGAGGGCAACAACCCAGCAGCAGGACCGCTACCTCCGTCTTTGTGCAAGGAAGAGCAGGAGGAGCACTGCCAGAGCCCTGAAAAATGACCTCCAGCAGGCCACAAATGTGCATGTATCTGCTCAGAAGGTCAGAAACAGACTCCATGAGGGTGGTATGAGGGCCCGACGTGCACAGGTGGGGGTTGTGCTGACAGCCCAACACCGTGCAGGACGTTTGGCATTTGCCAGAGAACACCAAGATTGGCAAATTCGCCACTGGCGCCCTGTGCTCTTCACAGATGAAAGCAGGTTCACACTGAGCACATGTGACAGACGTGACAGAGTCTGGAGACGCCATGGAGAACGTTCTGCTGCCTGCGACATCCTCTAGCATGACCAGTTTGGCGGTGGGTCAGTCATGGTGTGGGGTGGCATTTCTTTGGGGGGCCGCACAGCCCTCCATGTGCTCGCCAGAGGTAGCCTGACTGCCATTAGGTACCGAGATGAGATCCTCAGACCCCTTGTGAGACCATATGCTGGTGCGGTTGGCCCTGGGTTCCTCCTAATGCAAGACAATGCTAGACCTCATGTGGCTGGAGTGTGTCAGCAGTTCCTGCAAGAGGAAGGCATTGATGCTATGGACTGGCCCGCCCGTTCCCCAGACCTGAATCCAATTGAGCACATCTGGGACATCATGTCACACTCCATCCACCAACACCACATTGCACCACAGACTGTCCAGGAGTTGGCGGATGCTTTAGTCCAGGTCTGGGAGGAGATCCCTCAGGAGACCATCCGCCACCTCATCAGGAGCATGCCCAGGCATTGTAGGGAGGTCATACAGGCACGTGGAGGCCACACACACTACTGAGCCTCATTTTGACTTGTTTTAAGGACATTACATCAAAGTTGGACCAGCCTGTAGTGTGGTTTTCCACTTTAATTTTGAGTGTGACTCCAAGTCCAGATCTCCATGGGTTGATAAATTGGATTTCCATTGATTATTTTTGTGTGATTTTGTTGTCAGCACATTCAACTATGTAAAGAAAAAAGTATTTAATAAGATTACTTCTTTCAGTCAGATCTAGGATGTGTTATTTTAGTGTTCCCTTTATTTTTTTGAGCAGTGTATATGCACTGTCAACTGTGGGACCTTATAGACAGGTGTGTGCCTTTCCAAATCATGTCCAATCAATTGCATTTACCACAGTTGGACTCCAATCAAGTTGTAGAAACATCTCAAGGATGATCAATGGAAACAGGATGCACCTGAGCTCAATTACGAGTCTCATAGCAAAGGGTCTAAATACTTATGTTAATAAGGTATCTTTATGTTTAATACATTTGCAAAAAAATATAAAAACCTGTTTGCACTTTGTCATTATGCGGTATTGTGTGTAGATTGCTGAGGATTTTGACTTATTTCATCCATTTTAGATTAAGGCTGTAATATAAAATGTGGAAAAAGTCGAGGGGTCCAAATACTTTGCGAAGGCACTGTACATCCAAATAGAGAGAAGGAATTGAGTCTCTCTTTCTTCCTAATAGCAGCAAAAACTTAGCAGAAACCTGAAGGAAACCTTTAGGAAACGGTTTCAAATTCAAGAGTTTTATTCTGTTTGTCAAGTCACATTCAAAACAAGGATATGACTAATGCAAGTACAATATTAAGAGCCACATTCAGAAAACAATGATTCAATTATTTAATCTTATAATTTTCTGCTTTTTAATATTCTGACAAAACATGCCTCATAAAATAATTGTCTGGAAATGAATGATTTCAAAAAACCTTATGAATCTAGTTACTATAGGCCTACTTTGTCAATTAAAGGTGTATAGGCCTATGAATTCCCAAATAAATTGGAATTCTTTCTTGTTCATTAATTTAGTCAAAGTATAGACTAAGCCTATATGATATGTCAAGTCCTGCAGTCTCTAGTTTATTCTTATCTTGATTATTATCCAGTCAAATGGTCAAGTGCTGCAAAGAAGGAGCTAGTAGAACTGCAGCTGGCCCAGAACAGAGCAGCATGTTTTGCTCTTCATTGTAATCAGAGGGATAATATCAATACTGTTAAAAACTAAAAACTACGTTTTAGGTGAGAATAGGCATTGGTCTGAAGCCGAAAGGAAATTCACGATCACCAGAATGCCTATTCTATAATGCTCTACCATGGTTTTGCTTTGGATTCAAACCTTCTCAAAACAGCCTAATTCATACTCTTAGAGGAGGTGCTTCCACAATAATGGGATTTGTACCACATCCAAGGTAAAGTATTAGATTATTCACACAGACATTATCCCATTCCACTACCTTTTCAAGTTTTTATTTTTTATTAAATGAAAGCAAGCTTTGCTTTTATACTTACAAGACCATCAGGCTTAATTGAGCGGTTTTGTCTTGTAATAATGTGGTACATGCATGTATTCCCTAATCCTTTATTTGAACAAAATAGGTCATAAAAAAAGCTCAATAATAAAAATCTTTATTGGTCAGTAGGTGTCCAACATTACAGTAGCTCAGATAGAGCCTGTCTGCATTCCTGATTTCTGTAACTTATAGCTTACCTGTGTAATATTGACTGAGAAGCCCTTGTTTCTAACATGGTCCTGTTTTATCAAATTGCTGTGCTGATCAGTGGGTAGCTCATTGCTTCAGTCAATATAGTAGGTCACTTATAGTTGTAGCTACTTTAATTAATTGTTGCAATAAAGATGGTAATGCCACAATAATGCACATTTACAATAGGACTATCTAAAATACACTGAACAAAAATATAAACGCAGCATGCAACAATTTCAAAGATTTTACTGAGTTACAGTTCATATAAGGACATCAGTTAATTTAAATAAATTCATTAGGCCCTAATCTATAGATTTCACATGACTGGGAATACAGATATGCATCGTTTGGTTACATATACATAAAAAGAAAGTAGCGGCGGGATCAGAAAACCAGTCAGTATCTGGTGTTACCACCATTTGCCTCATGCAGCGCAACACATCTCCTTCGCATAGAGTTTATCAGGCTGTTGATTGTGGCCTGTGGAATGTTGTCCCACTCTTCTTCAATGGCTGTGTGAAGATGCTAGATATTGGCGGGAACTGAAAGGCTGTTGTACACATCGATCCAGAGCATCCCAAACATGCTCAGTGGGTGACATGCCTGGTGAGTATGCAGGCCATGGAAGAACTGGGATATTTTCAGCTTCCAGGAATTGTGTGCAAATCCTTGCGACATGGGGCCATTCATTATCATGCTGAAACATGGTGATGGCAGCTGATGAACGGCACGACAATGAGCCTCAAGATCTCGTCACGGTATCTCTGTGCATTCAAATTGCCATCGATAAAATGCAATTGTGTTCGTTGTTCATAGCTTATGCCTGCCCATACCATAACCCCACCATGGGGCACTCTGTTCACAACATTGACATCAGCAAATCGCTTGCCCACACGACGCCATATACGCTGTCTAGCACTACACAGCTGATTCAAACAATCAACAAGATTTTATATTTTGAACCAGCTGTGCAGTTACGGCAAAAAGGTTAATGTGCACAGAGGACAGAGTTTGGGAAACGCTGAATTAGGCTGTTTGAGAAGGTTTGCGTGCGGTGCACCATCGTGTGCGCTGCAAAATAAATTTAGAAATCTATGTTATTCAAATTATTGCGCCAACGAGCGTCTGCGTTGCCAAGGGCTAAAATAGAAGTGCTGCAGAGATGCTATTTCTGACACAGATCGCGTAGTAAGTCCTGCCTCTCCCATCTCCTCATTGGTGCCATCTCATTGGTTATACCCATGTGGGGGACTGAAAGACGAACAAGGTCAGTGGCAGTAATGCACCTAATTTATGAAAGTTGCCAATCACAATATAAAGTCAAGAGAAGAAAATGCCTGGAAGGAAGAGAGATGACTAGAAACGATTCGGTAGACCGTTTTATGCGTGGATTAATTGGCGGCGTAGAGGACCTTGTGCATTTCAGGTAAAATAACTCAATGTTTATATCCCAGGACAAATTAGTTAGCAACAGCAAGCTAGCTAAATAGGACAAATTAGCTAGCAAGTGCAAGCTAACTAGCCATTAATGTTTAATGCTTTACGACCTGTCCACAAATTAATATAATTGGTTCAGAGTTTGTTTTGATATTTTAACCTGCATGTCATGATCACGTTTGGTGTGGGGGGGGGGGGACAAAATAAATTGATGCACGATGCCGCACGCGCGCAGCCGGTTTGGGTTCCGTGTAAGCAACCTGCCTACACACAGTTTGAAGTACAATACCAACATACCTTGGTAGAGCATGGGTGGAATAGGAATTGTGGTGCTCATGTGAATTTCCTTTATTTTTCGGCTTCAGACCAATACTTATCTCACATAAAACAGTTTGTTTTTAATTTCCATGGTTTTTACACCGGAAGGTGATTATGCAACATTATAAATAAGCAATAAGGTACGAGGGGGTGTGGTATATGCCCAATGCACACCTAATGCCTCGATACAGCCCTATTGGCCATATACCACGAAAGCCTGAAGTGCCTTATTGCTATTATATACGGATTACCAACGTAATTACATGTATGTATACGGTCTGATATACCACGGCTTTCAGCCAATCATCATCATTCAGGGCTCAAACAACCCAGTTTCTAATACAGCGTAACATAGCAATAAAAGTAAAGTAAACGACAGACAATGTAGTTCATATTTATTTAATATTATCAGCTGATTTTCCAGAGGGAAGCAAAAAAAAAAAAAAAAAGAAACCCACTTATGCCAATACGGAGAAAACTGTAGAAAATAAATTCCCTGATCTCTCAAGACAATTGAGCAAGCTCCTGGAAAACACAATCAACAAGTACCCACTATTTACATGAAAACGTACCTTCAAGTTCACTGAAGGCCTAGTACTACATTACCCGTAACTCACCTTTGTTTATCACTAAATATAACATTTACAACCAAATGTACACTCATCAGATATAGTCAACTTTGTAAATACAATTCAGGGATGGCCACAATTGCTCTTGACAAGCTACAGGTTTATGCAGGATTTTTATTCATGGTCTCGATAAACAGCTGACGTCTCGATAAACAGCTGAGTAGTAGAATCAGGTGTGGTAGCACTGGGCTTGAATAAAGAAAGCCTGCATAACTTTGTGGCTCTTCAAGAGCAATTTTGATATCCCCTGCTACAAACACTAAGAAATGGGTAACAAATGCAAAATAATTAGACAAGTGCAAAACATACAAAAAATTCCCCAAACATATTTTATATACAGTATCTGTCTAAAGTTTGGACACACCTACTCATTCAAGGGTTTTAATTTATTTTTACTATTTTCTACATTGTAGAATAATAGTGAAGACATCAAAACTATGAAATAACACATATGGAATCATGTAGTGACCAAAAAAAATTGTTAAACAAATCCAAATATATGCTATATTTGAGATTCTTCAAAATAGCCACCCTTTGCCTTGATGACAGCTTTGCACACTTGGCATTCTCTCAACCAGCTTCATGAGGTAGTCACATGGATTTGAGTTAACAGGTGTGCCTTGTTAAAAGTTTATCCACAAATTCTCTTTCCTTAATGCGTTTGAGCCAATCAATCAGTTGTGACAAGGAAGGGGTGGTATACAGAAGATAGCCCTATTTGGTAAAAGACCAAGTTCATATCATGGCAAGAACAGCTCAAATAAGCAAAGAGAAACGACAGTCCATCATTACTTTAAAGACAAAGGTCAGGCAATACAGAACATTAAGAACTTTGAAAGTTTCTTTAAGTCAAGTCGCAAAATCCATCAAGCGCTATAATGAAACTGGCTCTCATGAGGACCACCACAGGAATGGAAGAACCAGAGTTACCTCTGGTGCAGAGGATAAGCTCCTTCGAGTTACCAGGCTCAGAAATTGCAGCCCAAATAAATGCTTCACAGAGTTCAAGTAAGACACATCAACACCAACTCTTCAGAGGAGACTGCGTGAATCAGGCCTTCATGGTCGAATTGCTGCAAAGAAACCACTACTAAAGGACACCAATAAGATTACAACTTACTTGGGCCAAGAAGCACGAGCAATGGACATTAGACCGGTGGAAATCTGTCCTTTGGTCTGATGAGTCCAAATTTGAGATTTTTGGTTCCAATCATCGTGACTTTGTGAGACGCACAGTATTTGAACGGATGATCTCTGCCTTTGTGGTTCTCACCGTGAAGCATTGAGGTGGTAGTGTGATGGTGCTTTGCTGGTGTCACGGTCAGTGATTTATTTAGAATTCAAGGCACACTTAACCAGCATGGCTACCACAGCATTCTGCAGCAATACACCATCCCATCTGGTTTGCGCTTAGTGGGACTATCATTTGTTTTTCAACAGGACAATGACCCAACACACCTCCAGGCTGTGTAAGAGCCATTTGACCAAGAAGGAGAGTAATGGAGTGCTGCATCATATGACCTGGCCTCCACAATCACCCAACCTCAACCCAATTGAGATGGTTTGGGATGAATTGGACCGCAGAGTGAAAGAAAAGCAGCCAACAAGTGCTCAGCATGTGGGAACTCCTTCAAGACTGTTGGAAAAACATTCCAGGTGAAGCTGGTTGAGAGAATGCCAAGAGTGTGCAAAACTGTCATCAAGGCAAAGGGTGGCTACTTTCAAGAGTCTCAAACATAAACAAATCAAAATGTGTTTTAACAACTTTTTGGTTGAGACATGATTCCATAGTTTTGATGTCTTCACTATTATACAATGCATTAAATAGTAAAGAGAAAGACCCTTGAATGAGTAGGTGTGTCCAAACTTTTGACTGGTACTGTACATATTTACAAATCTGAAATTGGATAGGTGCTCAAAACTTCAGCTACAAATGTCCTAAGTAATGCTGTACACAACTGTTCAACTCCAGTAAAAGAGCACACGTCATAAATGGCAGTATAAATATGAAAACATGTGGGAGAACATTAAGTATTGATAAGCAGCTTAAACTTCTTGAATTCAACCATTGGGTTTAAATATACATTTAGATTTGTTTACTGTCATCGATAATAACCACAATCAGTAAGGCGTAACTTTCAGACTCCTCGAGAGTCTGAAAGCTGGTCTCTTCTCCGGTCTAGCAAGACACACACAATTGTATATGCCACCATATTCCCTGCCTCTCCACTAACCCAAAGGCTCTTTTAAGAGCCACCTAATAAATGAAAATGTGTGTGTCAGTAGGGGGCTGTCAAAACTATAAACTCAAATTGTCAAAATATATCCTCTGGGAGGAAAACCGACAATCTTAAAATATACAGGACGTACCTCTAGCCATTAGACTACGAACCCCATTCTTAAAACACTGATTTGAAAGACCATTTATATGGACAGTCTTGAAGCGTTCGTTCAAAAACAATTTTGTTCGTTAATTTCTCTTGCTTGGTCAAAACACCATGGTAAAACAGTTGATTTGTGGAAAACAGACTCATTTATCACGTAGCTCGCCAAGTTAGCAAGCATGTCATTATTTTGACTGCACACAGCATGGCACACAATTTAAGCAAGCAGAGGGGGTTCAATTAATCTGTCCTTGGGTACACTGGCCCATCACATCATCGGGGAGGGAAGGCAGATAAAGCGTTTTTATCTAAAGCAAATCACTTTTGCATGTCAAAATACAGAATCCTACTCATTACTATGTGCTTCAAGTCAAATCAAGCTTTATACAGCACATTTCAGACATGAAAAAACAAATAATAAAAGCTGAAATATTTACTACACAAGATAAAACAAAATGATCAATCAAAAGCACCCTAAGGAAAAGCAAAGCTAAATATGTGTTTTAATATATTTTTTAAATATGTTCACAATTTTGCCCCAAGCCCCCCCCAAGTCTATTCCAGAGGCTGGGGGCATAATAACTAAAGGCTGCCTCTCCATGTCTCTTGGTCCTAGGACAGTGCCAGAGGACCTGAGGGACCTACTGGCTACATAAATAAAGGTTAAATATAAATAAGTTAACTAGGCAAGTCCGTTAAGAACAAATTCTTCTTACAATGATGGCCTACCCTGGCCAAACGCTAATGACGCTGGGCCAATTGTGCTCCGCCCTACAGGACTCCCAATCATGACCGGTTGTGATACAGCCTGGAATCGAACCAGAGGCTGTAGTGCCACCGCTAGCACTGAGACACAGTGCCTTAGACTGCTGCGCCACTCGGGAGCCCACAGAACTTAAAAGCATGTCTGACATGTACAATCGTGGATTAATTTACAATAAATTATAAAAACTCACAGGCAGCCAGTGCAGAGACCTAAAAACCGATGTAATGTGTGTTCTCCATCTGGTCTTGGTCAGTACCCGTGCTTAATTATGTCACTTTTGCTGAGCCGACTTCGCCTTCGGACAGAGTGGGCACCTGGCTCAAGCCCAGGTGGCAGGCCCAGTTCCAAATCGATGAATCAAACCCCCTCCATGATTTTGATGTTGTTTTACCTGGGTGCACCATGTGCAGGACCCACACCCCCTGACTACTTTTTACTTGTTGATGGCAACTTCAGATTTTCTGGGAACACACTGAAAAGTAACATGACGCTGTTAGTCAGCACAAATGTGGATTATAGTGACAAGGCAGGAGAGGGAGCATACGCCGGTTGGAGCTGGAATGTATTCTACATGTTTGAAACAGCTATGCTGCACACTAGCAGTGCAAAACTGAACTGAGGCTCATGTTCACATGTGCGTTTGGGGTTCAACTATTGTTTGGCCGGGGGGGGCTTTACTTGGCCCTTTGTGCTCTAGTGACTCCTTGTGGCGGGCCAGGAGCCTGCAGGCTGACCTCGGTCGTCAGTTGAACGGTGTTTCCTCTGACACATTGGTGCGGCTGGCTTCCGGGTTAAGCGGGCGGGTGTTAAGGAGTGTGGTTAGGCGGGTCATGTTTCTGGGGGCGCATGACTCGACCTTCACCTCCCAAGCCCGTTGGGGAGTTAGAGACAAGAGCGAAATTGGGGCAAAATTTTTATTCTAGGCCCTACAAACTTATTCAGTCCGAAAAGGTGGCAAGTCTAATTGCCACTTTATGTACTCCGTTGTCTAGTTCTTATACGATGCCTAGATATTGAGCTGGCACAACCAGCTATTGAGTGTAAGGGGGCAATTACTTTTTCACACAGGGGCATTGGGTGTTACATAACTTTGTTTATGAAATAAGTATGTAATGGTTGTTTTATTGGTTCACTCAGGTTCCCTTTTTCTGATATGAAGTTTTGGTTGAAGATCTGATACCGTTCCTGTAAAAAAAATATGCAAAAGTAGTGAAAATTAGAAAAGGGGAAAATACTTTTTCATAGCACTGTAGCTTTATGCCCCAGGGGCAACAGTTTTGATTCATTTATAATTGATCGCTCTCACGTGCTCATTTTTGTCCATTAAGAACAAACAATGTGCTACCTTTTTGCAGCATTTCTGACAATGCTAATATCTTTTCAGACTAATCTCAGAGTTCTAACGCCCGGTGGTCATTTGCTCTGCAACACTGCTGCTTGCACCATGCTACCAGTCATTTGATGTGTATGCGAACAAACCTAGGCTGCTGTATATAGCTATATGGTGGTATTCAATATGAGGTTAATCAATAAATGCAAGCAGTTATTTTGATTAGCTAGGTAGCTAACTAGTTAATGTTACCTAGCTAACATTAGCTTGCACAAAGTCCAGCAGCTAGCCTCTCTAGCTAGCTAACACCAGTCAGCTGAAAGCTAGCTAGATAAAAACAGGCAAATAAAAAAAGGTAGCTAGCCAATAAATGTGTATGTTTTGATTAGCTAGCTAACTAGTTAACGTAATGTTATACCAATCAGATGAGAGCTAATGTTGGCTAAGTAGCTAACCAAACAAGGAACGCTAGATGGCTATATTTTGCCAAGTATGACATTTATTTATAAAGCTCTTTTTATATCAGCAGATGTCCCAAAGTGCTTATACAGAAACCCAGCCTAAAACCCCAAACAGAAAGCAATGCAGATATAGAAGCAAGGTGGCAAGGAAAAACTCCCTAGAAAGGCAGGAACCTAGGAAGAAACCTAGAGAGTAACAAGGCTCAGAGGGGTGGCCAGTCCTTTTCGGGCTGTGCTGTGTGAAGACTTTACGAGTACATGGAAATTAAGGCTAGATAGTTCAAGATGTTCAAACGTTCATAGATGACCAGCAGAGTCATCTAGCTGAGGTTTTTCATAAGGCTAAAGTCATCATGTGTAAACTGCTCATCTAGACACTTGAGTGTAATCAAAGCACAAACATGAGAACATCCTTGGCTGCTATGATAGCCAGGATTCGATCCTGCCTTTCTAGGGAGTTTTTCCTTGCCACCTTGCTTCTATATCTGCATTGCTTTCTGTTTGGGGTTTTAGGCTGGGTTTCTGTATAAGCACTTTGGGACATCTGCTGATATAAAAAGAGCTTTATAAATACTTTATAAATACTTTCTTACACGAAACATAGCTAGTTAATGTTAAGTTGACAACCACCAAACTTTGGGAAACTGCCACGCTGTTCACGTTCATTTGCATTCCACAGACCAAGCTACAGTACGACAAGGTAGCCAGATTTTAGACAAAAACGAGTTAGCTACACTACATTTCCTCAACTAAGAACAATCAAGAGCACAAACCACAGCCGAGAAAAACTGCTTTGTTAAGAAACAGTAAGCTAGTTGTGAACCGAATATACAGACCTGTGAAAAAGTATTTGCCTTCTTTCTGATTCTCTATTTTTGATACTGAATGTTATCAGATCAACAACCTAATATTAGATAAGGGAACCTGAGTTTATAAATAACACAAATACTTTTTATTAACAAAGTTATGCAACACCCAATTCCCCTGTGTGAAAAGTAATTGCCCCCCTTACTCAACTGGTTGTGCCACCTTTAGCTGCAACCAAATGCTTCCTGTAGTTGTTGATCCGTCTCTCAAATCCCTGTGGAGGAATGTTGGCCCACTCTTGCATGCAGAACTGCTTTAACTCAGTGACATTTGTGGCTTTTCAAGCATGCACTGCTCTTTTCAAGTCCTGCCACAACATCTCAATTGTGATTAGTTCTGAACTTTGACTAGGTCATTCCAAAACTTCAAATTTGTTCCTTAACCATTTCCATGTAGACTTGATGTTTTGGATTATTGTCTTGCTGCTTGACAAGCTGGCTGCGCTTCAGCTCACAGACAGATGGCCTGACATTCTCCTGTAGAATTCATGGTTCCTTCTATTAAGGCAAGTCTTCCAGGTACCGAGAAAGGAAAGAATCTCCAAACCATCACACTGTATAAGGTTCTTACTGGAATGCAGTGTTTGGTTTTCGCCAGGCATAATAGGACCCATGTTATCCAAAAAAAAATGTCTGACGACCCTAATTTTATTTAACTAGGCAAGTCAGTTAAGAACAAATTCTTATTTACAATGACAGCCTAGGAACAGTGGGTTAACTGCCTTGTTCAGAGGCAGAACGACACATTTTTACCTTGTCAGCTTGGGGATTCGATCTAGCAACCTTTCTGGTTACTGGCCCAACGCTCTAACCACTAGGATACCTGCCGCCCTAATGCTAACGACCTTGTTAAAAATCTGCTCTATGGTTCTCGGTAACGGACGAATGAGAGGCAGGGAGTGTGTTCATAACCTCCAATCAAATTGATTTGCGAATTTTCATCAATATTGGTGTCATATTGGCAGGGACATTTGAATTTAACACTGAGCTTCAACCAAGGGCTATAATAGACACGACTAATGTATGCCAGTCTCTCTTGGCCAAGAGCTTCTTGTTTTTATAAGAAACATTGTTGGAATTTCCATTTTGTTTGCAGTCAACTTACACACACGCTACAAGGGGTCTTTTCACAGTCCCCAGGTCCAGAACAAATTCAAGGAAACAAAGTATTATACAGAGCCATGATTGCGTGGAACTCCCATCTCATATAGCGCAAGTGGACAGAACCTGGTTTCAAAAACAAATAAACACCTCACTGCAAAACGCTTCTCCCCATGTGACCTATTTTTTTGTGTGTATGTATAACGGATAGATGCACACACTGTTTTAATGTATGTACATTGTTAAGTATTTTTTCTTGTGCCTGACCCTAGTAAGACTGGACATCTGGAAGACTAGCTGACGCTATTGACGTCGGCTAATGGGGATCCTAATAAAATAAACCAAATATGCGTGTTCACACTCATTATTCACCCCATTGAACATGTTGGCGATAAACTGTGCACAGTAAAGGAGTGGATTTACAGGTAGGCCTCCCTATATTCACTTTGCCATCTGATATGACTATGTATAAAGGATCCAAAGTCAATATTGGAAAGACTTTGCTGAACTCCATCCACAGTGAAAAGGAGCGTTATAAACGATTAGATTATGAGTCAACGCAGCCTTCATAGTTCACCATAACTTATGACAGAACCATTCAGAGAACACATTCCACAGAATCAACCGGACTACAGTAAATACCCAATCGACAAAAATTCCATTTCGAAATACACTATATTGAGTAGCCTAAGTTATATGTCATGGTTTGGTAAGAAACGAAAGTTATGCTATTGGTTAAAGCAGCCCAATGGGCCTACAAGCAAATCAGTAAGTTAAATTCAGATGAGTAAATTTAACAATTTAGCTTTTCAGAAAAAAATTAAATAAGTCAGCAATAAAATGAAATGTCAGACCTACACTTTTTATAGGCCCATTGTCTTTGACATTAACATATTATAGGTGATGCCGTATTTCTCCAAGTCCCAGCCATGCACAACAAAATTGCATAAGTGAGTAACCAGTCAGATACCCGTGTATTTAGTTATGCCTAGTCATCGGAAAAATTGTTCACCGCAACCAAAGTTAGGAGAAAAGAAGCCTATATTTCGATACTTGGAAGAGATTATGCTGATCATTAAAGTTAACAGAATTATCCAAAACAATATTGGGCTATGCAACACTTTAAAGTCTAAATGAACGTATATTTTTATTTACTAAAATTAGTGTTTGCAGTAGGCCTATTTTAGGTGGGCCTATTTTAGGTGGAAGAGGTGATGAAAACTTTAGTTATACAAGACCGTGTTCATCCGTCATGTTTTGAGTTCTCATTAGTCACACTTCGTTAGACCCATCGCCTAAGATAAATCACTTTGCTTTTCAACGTTACACTCATTTCATTCTGTGAAGCGGCATTTCCTATGATACCTGACAGATTTCACCCATCAAACTCACGTCACATCCCCTATCGACAAGTACTCATCAGGTGGCTCATACCCCACACAATCACCAAAACACACATGACTCAGTAATCTTGTTTCGTACAAATTTATTCATCATTTAAGAATAGAGGATGGTCTTAAAATAAGTAGAAACGTCAGTTTTAAATAAAACCTCCTCTTGGCCCATGATATGGGTTAACCTGACTAAAAACCACAGAAAAATTTCAAACAAATGGAACATTATAACATTTTAAAAAATTACTATAAATAAAAAACTTGCACTTGCGACCCGCAGTCTTACATTTCATTAAAACCTAGGTCATGAAGAAAAAGACTACAAAGATTTGGACACAGCCGACACTGACATTCTACAAATTAATTGTAAACACGTATGAACAAACTCAATCCAGCTTTTCTGAAATACAACGCCTCTTCACGAGGCCAGATGCCTTTTTCAGAGAAAATATGATGGCATTATTAAAATATAGAAGTCCAATTCTTCTACAGAAGTTGATTGCTTATAAATCATGATAAAAGCCTATTTGCAATGCAATTTACTCTGGTGGACTGAACAGTCAGTTTCAGTCCAGGATATGTAGTTTTAAAATGCTTTAAAATGGACAACTCATTGCGAAAAAATAAAATGTATTATTATTATTTTTTTTTTTTAACTACTGAACGGCGATTATTTTAGCAATCAAAATGTTCAAGTATACGAAGTACTTTAGTTTATAGTCATTTTTTTCAAATGTGGGTTAGGGGTAGCGTTCCGTTCACGCCAGTCCCCGCGGTCTGATAGTGCGGATGTACACTGTGTAACCGACTGGTCTGCAGGGACGCGTGATCCGCGCTGTCGCCACCGGGAGGCAGGTACATGCTGATCATATCCCTCAGGTCCCCCAAACACGCTCTCTGGGAGTGAGAAGTAATCGCCGGAGGTGGTGAGCTCGGCTCGGTCTTGCACACGGAGGCCATGGAACCCAAGCCCATGGCACTGGAGGTTTGCTGCGTGTATGCGGGGGACATGCTGTACGTGGATGCTGCGTTCATGTAGGTCTGCGCCGAGGACATCATGGGGTACTGAAGCCCTGCCATCTCATACCGGTGCATCTGCTGGATCTGAGGGCTGTTGATGCTGTGATGCTGAGGGTAGGCCAACTGGTCCTGCATGAGGGAGTACGCACTGTTTGTCCAGCCATTCATGTGAGCATAACTGTCCATCCGCTGTCCCACCGAGACGCCGTTGTTGACAGCGTTGGCACCTGGCGCCAGAAGTCCTCCAGGCAAAGAATACTTGTCTTTCTTGAGCAGGGTCTTGGTCTTCCTGCGGGGACGGTATTTGTAATCCGGATGTTCCTTCATGTGCATGGCGCGCAGACGCTTGGCCTCGTCGATGAAGGGTCTCTTCTCCGCGTCGGTCAAAAGTTTCCAGTCTGCACCGAGCCGCTTGCTAATCTCAGAGTTGTGCATTTTAGGGTTCTCTTGTGCCATCTTTCTCCGCTGTCCACGAGACCACACCATGAAAGCATTCATAGGCCGCTTCACCCGGTCCTGGTCGTTGGCACTGTTGTTCTTGTTGCCCGCGGCTGAGCCCGAATTGGACTGCGGGAGTGGGCTCTTGATCTCGGTTTCCATCATGTTATACATTCAAACGGCTTTGAAATGTTCACTCTCAGGTGTGGATAAAGTTGAACAAAATGCCGTCAAAAGACAAGAGAGATAGAAATAGTACTGACCAGTCTCATGTGAGGGGGGGAAAAAAGTTGTCAAAAGAAGCTCAGGCAATGTTAGTTTTTCAGGTGCTTCCAATTTCTCAGTGCTCATCAGTTCGCTCTGAAACAGAACTCCGCAAACTTGTCCGCCAACCTCAGCTGTTATTAGTTCCCGGGTCATGTGATTTGGATTGACAGCGAAACAATGCGTTGCTCCCGACCAATCACAGCACGGCTTCGTCTACCGAATTGAGTTGGACAGTGCTCTATTTGGGGTTGGAGTTGTAGAAGGAAAGGGATAGATTCTACTTTATACATAAAGAACACCTTATAAAACAGTTAAATTAGATTAAAAACTAGGTGGTTCGACCCCTGAATGCTGATTGGCTGACAGCCGTGGTATATCATACCGTATACCATGGGTATGACAAAACATTTATTTTATTGTCTAATTATGTTGGTAACCAGTTTATAATAGCAATAAGGCACCTCTGGGTTTGTTGCGTCATGCATAAGAACAGCCCGTAGCCGTGGTATATTGGCCATATACAACACCTCCTCTGGCCTTATTGCTTAATTATAGTTAATCTGAAGTAATTCAAACAAACTATACATGTATATATGTATATTGAGACGTTAAAATGTAAGTTACATCACATGCAGGAAACATTTTCGAAAATGGCTGAAATCTTACTGAAACAAACTGAATCATAGCCTATTTAGGGTTTTAGGGTTTTAAAATGAAACGAATAAGTTTGATGCAACGGATCACGTCGACAATTCAAGTCAACTTGATCATCAAATATATTATCCTAATAGTTAAATATATAGGTTTGAGTTTGTACGTGCCATAGACATGACTGATCATAAAAAAATAAACCATGCATAAAACTCTAGCAAATCATGTCATTACAGACGTAACTTCATAATTTCTAAACGGTCTTGATAAAGAAAAAGGTGGAAATCAAATAATCCCATTCAAGTGGTGACTGGAGGCGTGGTTCCAATGCCTGTATAGATAGACCTATGAGTGCAAGGCAAATATCGAGGCAGAAAAGTGGTATTATTCTCTCCATTCATTCATGAATACTCGCCCCTCCTTAAATATCAAGATAATAGCTTGGAATTGTAGATTGGCATCTATATATAACTTGAGGTTAGCGTGCTCCTTCATACAGAAGTGTTTTTGTAAATACCATTTCAATTGCAGCCAATGTCAGACAGTAAACAATTTGTTAATACATTGAAAATGTGTGTGCTTGTCATTTTCAAATGGGGATTTATCATGAATTGAATTAGAATGTATTTATTAAATTAACATATTGACAAAAAGTCTGATTAATCAAAACAGCATGACACTGAAGATGTTTTAAATGTAAATGTTGGTTACTTAAAATAAACTGCACAGTACGTGTGCGTAATTGGCACAATATTGGATTAAATGTTTTGTTTACCATGTCCATTGATGTTTGCAAGTGCGGATTCACTTTCTATTTCTCGACTAGTTTTGGTTTCATCTCAGCAGCCAATTCTCAAAACAGCCAACATTGGGAACGGTACAGCGGCGAAAGATAAAACCTTGATACATCAACGACCTCTTGTGGAGAGAAGACTGCCTACAGCCTCCCTCTCAAGACTTTGTTTTGAAGGAAGGATGGATTGGTGCTCTGAGAAAGTTAATATATATTTACGCTACTTCGTCGTGAAATTCGACAGCTCTTGTGCGTAAAACGTTTTCACTCTGCAGTGCTAATGGTTATTAATATGGACCCGAAACACACGGTTCCTGTTTAGCAGTTGAAACAGAGGTGAGATTTTCTCCCAGCCCTCGTGAAATCTTGACACCTGCTAATGACTACACGTCCTTCGCCCATCAAAAACGTCCCAAATCAATACCTCCGCCACTCAATATTGAGCACCACAGATCTGGGAGCGATTAAGGATTTGAAATATTAACGAAAAGGAATTCTGCACACTAATGACCTCACTATTACATCTAAAGAAGTTCCAAATGTCTATGTTTTATTTCAGGAACCCATCTAATTTATTGATATCATGGGTAAGCATATTTATGCATGTGAATTGGATTTCAAAATCGAAAGGTGAGATTATTTGATATCAAAACTTTAAATAGACTATTGTCACCTCTTTTCAACAGAATAGCATACGATTTACAACAAAATAATTATCAAGGCTTGACATTAAATAATATAATCTATAGTCCATGTACCCATAACAATCTGATGTAATAGACAAGCCTACATTTTTTTTAAAAACCTTTATTTAACTAGGCAAGTCAGTTAAGAACAAATTCTTATTTTCAATGAGGGCCTAGGAACAGTGGCTTAACTGCCTTGTTCAGGGGCAGCACGACAGAATTTTACCTTGTCAGCTCAGGGATTCAATCTCGCAACCTTTCGGTTACTAGTCCAACGCTCTAACCACTAGGACACCTGCCGCCACACCCAAGCTGATGATGTCGAAATATAGGGGGATATTACATTTGATTTAAAAGCCAAGTGCAGTCAAAAACGTGATTTCCCCATGTTTTGTATGTATTTCCACACTATGAGGTTGGAATAATACTGTGAAATTGTAAAAAATTATGATAATGCCCTTTTAGTGTAAGAGCTGTTTGCAAAGACCACCTGAAATTTCAGCCTGTTTTGATGGGATGGAGTTTTGGCCTGCTTGGTGACTTCCCTAGGTGGTAGATGAGTTAATAGACCAATAAGAAAGAGAGTTCCAAGCCTCTGTCAATAACAGCTAGTTTTCAGTTTTCCCCTCCCCACTCAGGCCACTCCCAGGCAGTACTAGCAAAATTACTGAGAAATTGCTGTTTGCTAAGAAGCAATTGTAGTTTATTTTTCACAATTTTCATTAAAAACCATCACAGTGTAAGGTACTTACTTCATTGTTACCCAGAAATGATTTGATATTGAGATACAAACGGCTGCATTGGACCTTTAATAAATCTAACGAATGGAATTCACTTTCAAAACATGTCTGTCAGAGAAAGAGTAGCCTACATTCAATTTAGTTGAATACACAGTATGAATGTAAATCAATACCATAGAAACGCAGTTCAACACTTGCTATCCAGCTCATAGAACAACATATTGATTAACCTAGACGTTAATCAATTGAAAAGCTTTGTTGATTGATCCGCCATCAACAGAGCACAGGACTTGTCGCTAACCTCTAATTAGTGCTTGGGTTAACCCATCTAATTCAGAAAGCAGTTATTTGTTTATCTGGGAAGATTCACAAACTTATCCGCTTGTAATCTTCTTATGGAAATCGACCAGACAGCGGGAAAAGGAAAACTCGAAGTTACCCGGGGTTCGGTAATGAGGGCCTCTGTGCACCTCATTTCCTAATTAACGAAAGCGGAGGGCGAGGAGGACCACCAGCAAAGCCTGCCAGTGTTCGGCCTCGCGAGCTCCATGCCCCTCGGGCCCCATGGCCTGCAGCGTCACGGCTTGCAGAAACACACTGTTGAAAGTGTTTGGAGGAAATGTGTGAATGTTCAGGTATGCAGAGTAATGTGCAACCAGCATGCAAACAATGCCAGCTGAGTTACCATATCTGATATTCGTTTATTTCTGAACAAGCCCTACATTTTAATTGGATTAACTTGTCATGCAACACCAAGGGATGCAGCAATTGAGTGACAAATGAAAATACTATATTTTTAATCAAGTCTTATAAAATATAAACCAAGACACACTAAAACCTCTTTCGATAAACTGCATCAGCCCCCACAGAAGGCCTCTCAGCAACAATTGGCCAAGAGCTCCCATTCACTGACAGGAACAAGCTTGGGTAACCCTTCAAGTCATTTTTCTTTTATAGTCCAATGTATACCGTTTTTTTTTTAATAAAAATGATTGAATAAAAACGTATTCCTCAAATGAAAGACTAATACATTTACGACCCATCATGTTGAATAATCTCTATTTCACTCCTGATCTGAATCGTATTAATGAGCAGTAAATAAACAATATGGAAATTACAGAAAAGCCCGCTATCGCATATCCGCACAATATGATAAGAGGATATAGCCTACTAAAAAGTATATAATGAACAACGATATTTGCGCAGGGCTTTAGGCGACTTAAAATTCATTCTAATTCGGTCTAATTGACACAAAAGGTGCATTAATTCCCCCATTGAAAGGGCATGCAGTTAGTCTGCACAATGTCCCTATGTAAGCTTACTGAATAGGGCTTTTGGTCAGAGAAATTGAATTCAGGACGGACAATGTGCTGGAAGGCGCATGGTAAACTTAATATTCTATAATATCCCCACTGAAAAGAAATATATTAGACGTGGCAGTGTATTTGTTTTATAATTTGAATAAATACTATATACTGATTTAAATCCCCCAATATGAATAGAGAGAGTTATCTGCGGTATTTAACTAGTCTTATCAATAGACTGATTAATAAATAACAGTGGTTTGGTTGCTGGCTATAGGCTTTGTTGGCATACATTAAAAGAGAACATGTGCGGTTAGAAATGCGAAACGGATCCCCACCGTTCTTTATTTAGTCCAAGGGGGAAAACTATCATTTTGGCCTGGGAAAATATGGATATCCCCTCAAACAGACTATAAACCATTGCGTTAGATGTCCATTTAAACCCCACGGCCTCTGGAATCAATAACTTTTTTGTTTCAGCTCAGTGACTGCGGACAAGGCCTTTGAGAAACAGTAATTAACAAAGAATGGCTTTTCAATTACAGCCACAATAGAGACTGTCTCATTAAGATTTGCATGATTTTTGGACCAGGAATGCAAATGAAGATGCAATTTACACACGGTCTGCTGTTCCCATTGTGTCAGTGTAAATGGTTGCGTCTTCCCTCGTTTTACCACAGGTAAAATAATATGCACGGGCCACTTCAAGGAAGGGCGGTAGAGCGGGGTTACTACCCTCATTTGTTGTAAAAGTCGTAACATTTGAACGAACTCATGCTCCTGTAGATATTTAATGTTATTAACCGCATGCCTTGCTGCGTATATATTTTAACGTGTTTAATGTCTGTATGTAATGCAAGGTCATTACTGACTGTGGAATCATTTTAGCTTCTAATCACATTTCACCAGAGATTACATAATGTGCTAATTACATTGACAAAATGACCATAGCTTTGAATCACCCAAATTAATGATTTTGCAAAGTTAAATAATGATGAATATATAATAAAAAAAAATACATTTTCTATGTCTATGAATAAAACTAAAGGGCATACATGTTGTTAATGAATTTATAAAATAATGTTAATTAATAGTCATTATTCTTATTCATATTTTTGTACAGTATATTTTCAATCGGCTGTCTATAGACTGTTATTAAGACCATGACGTGCCTTGCGTAATAGCCTATGGAACACCAAAGGTTAAGTGTCAGTTACAGACAATAAGATACTAAAATGTTGCGGTTTATTGCTAACGATGAACAACATCATCACTTGCGAATCACTGACTGTTTCGTAATCCTCCCGATATCTATCACACTAGTTCGCATCATGCAGCAGCTTGTACATCCCTGTAGCACATCAAGTAGTTGGACAGTGCACTATTAGCAGAGATTCATTTGTTCACGGTTCATTTAACATTTATCCATTACGTTAGCACCATTTCGAGAAACAGTCGATGACAAGGAGTGTAAGCCATCTGTAAATACATATTTAGGAAATATGTGAGCTCCATAAAAGAAAAACGAAATCATTTAATTTCAAAATAAAACAGAAGAGATTGTCTGCACCCCCCTCTCTCTATGAACACATGGCAGAGAACAGACTATGCAACAACTCTTAAACATTTGGTAATTCCACGCTAATGGTGGAAGACAGGCCTGTATGTGTAGCATCCCTGCTCTCACTGCTCTCAATGCATCCTCATGCATCCCACTTCCCCCAGGAGGGCTGGGTGACTGTGAACCAGAGGATGAAGCAGTGGCAGTGGACGTGTCCTTCACCGCTAACTGTCTCTGCACCCACACTTATACTCATGGTTCCTTCATAGCAAACCTTGAGCTACGTTGCTATTGCAATGTAGTCTGGCCTAATGAATCGAGAGAGATGGGGAAAGGAGAAGGGGGCTCTATTCAACTCACCGTGTGTTGGGTCGTGTGACTGTTAGAGCATCACTTCCTCCTCTAGGACCGACCATGTTGTTGAAAGCCATGTCTGCGAGTCAGTCAGTCATTAAGACAGAGGGCCTGTCCTTCATACCTTCAAAGAGAAGAAAAACAAGCATTCAGAACAGAACTCATTTCCCTTTTTCACAGGCTGCCAACGAGCTTTAGTGGTGTGTCGTCTGTCCACCAGGGCTAATGAAAAGGTCTTGCCACTGCTTCAGATGAGTCATTTGGTGTGTTGTCATTGTACCGATGAGACTCAGCTCAGCTCTGAGACGTTATATTACGTCCGCACTCACCACCACCACCCAACTGGCCACCTTGTTGGGCCCGCTGGAATATAAGGGTCTCAGATGAGCTGAGAAGCAAAGACAACATGCAACATGTTATTTCCCCCCTGTAGCTGTTTGTGAGGAATGCCTGAAACGGAGGCCCCCCCCAGCAGCCCAAGCATGTCGTTGCTCATTGTGTTTCAGTGTGAGGAGGGCCGGCCCACGGCTGCTGACACACAGAGACCCTGGTGTAATCTCTTTAACCCATCACTGTCATCAGCAGACAAGGCGTGACCACCCAGCACTCTCTCTGCTCCATCTCACTTAGCCAAGAGAGTGTCCTGAGGCTCGCCACCTTGGGATTTATTGCTCTTGCTTGGTGTCGTACTCGTGGTCGGAACCATAAACACTTTTTCTCAAGCACACCCACCCTGCTTACTCACCAATACACATGCACACACTCACTGAGAAGACAGCAGCTCACCTCACAGACACAAGATGCAGTCACTTTTGAGCTACAACTCTCAGGCCCAGTGGAGGCTGCCTAGGGGAGGACGGCTCATAATAAGGGAATGGCATCAAACCATGTGTTTGATGTATTTGATTCCATTCCACTGATTCTGCTCCAGCCATTACCACGAGCCCGTCCTCCCCAATTAAGGTGCCACCAACCTCCTGGGCACAGGCCTAAATTTAGTCAGGCTGTAGCAATACCTGCTTCCTCTCTAGAATAGGTTATTTTAAATGACTATTGCAAACGCTAAAACATAATGGGTTGTTTACTTGTCTTTTTAGAATATATAACACACACTTAATGTGTGAATATGTTGAATAGACTTAGTCAAGGCAATGGTAGGCAATCATTTTGTGATGCCTGAAGGACTCCTTAAGTAAAATATGCATTTTATATAAGGGTTATTGACCAATGTACCTCAAAGCCTTAATGAACGTATGTCACATAAAAAGGGCATTAGAAAATAAGCATTTTAAATGAATATACGCTTTCAATTTGCTCCCTAGAGCACATTTTAAAACAATAATCCCTTACTTTTAGTATGGACAATTAAAAAAACATCCATAACAGCACATTTGGTATATGGTGCGTTAAATTAAAAAAAAATAATACTAAAATACCCGGAATTATAAGATCATGACCATTCAAAGCAAATTTTGATTCAGTTTTAATTAAGCAGAAAATGTCATATGTTTTTTTCTACCGAGCCACTGAATCAAGCTGGCTGTTATAACAATCCATTGTTTTAAAATGAGGATGTAACATGACTACTTCTAGGTTTGCGTGAGATCAGATTCGGTTGCTGAGAACTTCCTCTACTGAAAATGCCCTCGTATTAAAATGTGTTGTAATCTCTATCATCTCAATTGACCCTATGGGCCAATCACCTCCATCCATCTCCTTTCTGTATTAACTGTAGCACTGTATATGTGGTGGTCTGTAACCTTGTGGATTGCTAGTCAATGGTTCATATTTGCAACTTCGGGTTTTTTAGAGGTTCTTGGAGGAAACTTTTAATGGTTCAATGTAGCAAAGGGTTCCTTGGAGGAACCCTGGAGTGGAGGCGAGGCTTAGTAGGGGCGTGGTTTTAAGATAGATATTAACATAAATATAATTCCTGTTAATCTGTTCTGCCTTATATGTTCAGGTTGAACACTTGACAGTTTTGTAGCTTCAATTCTGGTTTGAACCTTTACACAGGGGTTCGTCGAATACCCTTTCAGAAGGGGTTCTTGAAAGGCCACTTTCAGAGGGGTTTTCTCAAGGAGCTTCCGGTGTGACAACCCAAAAGGTTCTTCAAGACACCTTAACTTCTAAGTGTACAGTATGCTTAATGCCATTGTTCAACCCCAGGCTGCTGAGGTTATAACACAATACCCTGTCTGTCTGCAGGCTGATGCCATCCTGTTTAGTGATGTTGTCGCCTGTAAATCACCTTTTATGAACCACCTCTGTCTACTCTGCATTATCATTTTAAAGACTGTTATTGCCTACTGCATGGCTAATTACAGCACTCATTATTTCTCGTGTATCTTTTGAATCATTGCCATGTTCTACAGTTCCCCAAAAACAATAGAAACGTTCTCCTTTTTTTGTTTGGGAGAAAGTGCTGAAGCGTCATTTTCTTTCTTTGCGCCATGCCCTAGCAAGCGACTGGCTTTTGTTTTAGCCATAATTGAGATCCCACTAATCTGGCCCCTTTAAAAAAAAATTAAACAGTCTCTTTGTCGAGCCTTCATTAGTTTAAGATAGTATTGTGAGAATGCGCAATTAATTTTCGGAGTGTATCTTGAATTAATTAAAAACATCCAATTTTGTAATATGATTAATACCATGAAGTTATCTGTATTTTCCCTAAAAATGTATATATAATAGGAATACTTTGTGCATTAATTGCAGAAATGGAGGCTTTTACAGTAGCCAAAGCTGGCTGAGGTAATTACAAAATGTAATTTATTATATGTTTAAGAGAGAAACAAACAAGTATAAATTGATAGATTAATCATGAGCGTCATTAAACCTAATCTGCGAGTGATTTGGAGGAAAATGACAAATCTCTGTTGCGCACCAAGCACTTGATAATGGAGATAGTGGCCATACATTTAGTCTCAGTCACGGTCTCATTAAAAGAGGCATAATTTAATTAAGAGTTAGCCATCGCCCTCCAAATATATTAATTACCTTGAGCGTGACGAGATGCGTTTGGGCGATTACTGGTGGTTTCATTACAGACAGTGTTCTAAATTCAGCCCAAACTAAGGTGGGGAAGTAGGAGTGTTGACAGGATAATGGATGGCCTGGCCTGAGTCTGAAAGGAGGGTGCTGCTGGTGGCACCTTTCCTGAGGTAACGAGGGGTGAGCTGAGCTCACTTTGAGAGGTGAGACAGAGGACTGTGCTGCCGGCTGGATCTCCAGAGCAATGGCGGTTCTAGACCATTTCAACTGGGTGGGGGTTTGGCAAGCTGGGGCCAGTTGTACTGTTAGAGGGGCCAGTTACATTAGACGTTATTGTTGTCATATCGTTTTATTCACTGCATTGCAGGCATTAGCAGGCAAAATACCATGTTCATAATCATCATCGTTGCCACTGTCTAATAACGGATGTAAAAAAAGAACGATAGCAAAAATTAGTTATGTAAAAATTATTTCATACTCCACATTTAGGGGGGCTAGAAGGGGGTCCAAAATTGTTGTCACAGGGGCAACCCCCCTCCCCCCCCCAGAACCGCTAGTGCTCCAGAGGTAGCAAGACATCAACTCACTCACTGCCTTACCAGGGTCTATAAACATACAGTGCATTCAGAAAGTATTCAGACCCCTTTACTTTTTCAAAATGTTGTTACGTTACAGCCTTATTCTAAAATGTATTAAATAGTTTTTCATCAATCTACACAGAATACCCCATAATGACAAGCAAAAACAGGTTTTTAGAAATTTGGGCAAATTTATGAAATATAGAAAAACTACATTTACATAAGTATTCAGAACCTTTACTCCTTACTTTGTTGAAGCACCATTGGCAGGGATAACATCCTCAAGTCTATTTGGGGAGTTTCCCCATTCTTCTCTTCAGATCCTCTCAAACTCTGTCAGGTTGGATGGGGAGTGTCGCTACACAGCCATTTTCAGGTCTCTTCAGAGATGTTCGATCGGGTTCAAGTCAGGGCTCTGGATGGGTCACTCAAGAACATTCAGAGACTTGTCCTGAAGCCATTCCTGCATTGTCTTGGCTGTGTGCTTAGGGTCATTGTCCTGTTGGAAGGTGAACCTTCTGAGGTCCTGAGCACTCTGGAGCAGGTTTTCATCAAGGGTCTCTCTTGATCATGACTAGTCTCCCAGTCCCTGCCGCTGAAAAACGTCCCCACAGCATTATGCTGCCACCACCATGCTTCACCGTACGGATGGTGCCAGGTTTCCACCAGAAGTGACGCTTGGCATTCAGGCCAAAGAGTTGGTTTCATCAGACCAGAGAATCATGTTTCTCATAATCTGAGTCTTTTAGGTGCCTTTTGGCAATTTCCATGCGGGCTGTCATGTGCCTTTTACTGAGGAGTGGCTTCCGTCTGGCCACTCTACCATAAAGGCCTGATTGGTGGAGTGTTGCAAAGATGATTGTCCTTCTACCATCACCACCTAGGAATTCTGGAGCTCTGTCAGAGTGACCAGCGGGTTCCTTGTCATCTCCCTGACCAAGGCCCTTCTCCCCCAATTACTCACTTTTGCAGGGCGGCCAGCTCTAAGAAGAATCTTTGTGGTTCCAAACTTCTTCCATTTAAGAATGATGGAGGCCACTGTGTTCTTGGGGACCTTCAATGCTGCAGAAATGTTTTAGTTCCCTTCCCCAGATCTGTGCCTCGACACAATCCTGTCTCAGAGCTCTCTGACAATTCCTTCGACCTCAAGGCTTGGTTTTTGCTCTGACATGCAATGTCAACTGTGGGACCTTATATAGACAGGTGTGTGCCATTCCAAATCATATCCAATGGAAACAGGATGCACCTGAGCTCAATTTCGAGTCTCATAGCAAGGGGCCTGAATACTTATGTTAATAAGGTATTTCTGTTTTTAATTTTTAATACATTGCCAAAAATGTCTAAAAACCTGTTTTTGCTTTGTCATTATGGGGTATCGTATGTAGATTGATTAGGAAAACAATTAATTTGATCCATTTTAGAACAAGCCTGTAACGTAACCAAATGTATGAAAATCAATTGAACATGGGCGTGGTCTACATAAGCAGTAAGGAAAGTCTGGAATGAGGACAAATATTTTTTTGGGGGTTTAACACGGAACATTCGAAAATACAGATACCCCCTCAAAAACACACTTCCCACCACATGACCATTACATCAGAACTGACACCATTCTGGAAAATAAACAGACCACAGGAGGCTGATGGCACCTTCACTGGGGAGGACAGGCTCGTGGTAATGGCTGGAGTGGAATCGTTGGAATGGCATAAAATATATCAAACACATGGTTTCTATGGGTTTGGTCCCATTCCATTTGCTCCGTTCCAGATATTTTTACGAGCTGTCCTCCCCTCAGCAGCCTCCACTGAAACAGACAGGATCAAATCACACTTACGGGACATTAGGTTCTGTATATTACTGACAGAGAACATTGAATGGGGGAAACAGGCTTTTAGGAGTACTATCAATATCTAGGAATAGACTAACTAACGTATCTATGGTCCTGGGTGCTATAATCCTAATGGTTTGTCATGGTGTGCTTTGTGACACTACGTTCAGAGCCAGTGTCTTTCACTTGTACAGGGGATTGAATGAAGAGGATCTCAGTCAGAAGGACACATACACTATATGACCAAAGGTAGACCTGCTCGTCGAACATCTTATTCCAAAATCATGGCCATTAATATGGAGTTGGTCCCTCCCTTTGCAGCTATAACAGCCTCCACTCTTCTGAGAAGGCTTTCCACTAGATGTTGGAACATTGCTGCAGGGACTTTCTTACATTCAGCCACAAGAGCATTAGTGAGGTTGGGAACTGATGTTGGGAAATTAGGCCTGGCTCGCAGTCGGCGTTCCAATTAATCCCAAAGGTGTTCGATGTGGTTGAGGTCAGGGCTCTGTGCAGGCCAGTCAAGTTCTTCCAGACCGATCTCGACAAACTATTTCTGTATGGACCTCGCTTTCTGCACGGGGGCATTGTCATGCGTAAACAGAAAAGGGCCTTCCCCAAACTGATGCCACAAAGTTGGAAGCACAGAAAAGTCTAGAATGTCATTGTATGCTGTAGTGTTAACATTGCCCTTCACTGGAACTAAGGAGCCAAGCCCAAACCATGAAAAACAGCCCCAGACCATTATTCCTCCTCCACCAAACTTTACAGTTGGCTCTATGCATTGGGGCAGGTAGTGTTCTCCTACCATCCAGCAAACCCAGATATATCAGTCGGACTGCCAGATCCATGCTTCAAGATTGTTTTGATCACGCGGACTGGGATATGTTACAGGTTGCCTCTGAGAATAACATTGACGTATACACGGACACAGTGACTGAGTTCATCAGGAAGTGTATACCCAAACCAAAAAACGTGGATAGATGGCAGCATTCGCTGAAAACTGAAAGTGCGAACCACCGCATTTAACCACGGCAAGGTAATTGTTAATATGATTGAATTCAAACATTGTAGTTATTCCCACCGTAAGGCAATCAAACAGGCAAAAATGGCTCAGACATGAGATGTATGTGGCAGGGTCTGCAGACAATCACGGATTACAAAAGAAAAACCAGCCATGTTGCAGACACTGACATCTTGCTCCTCGACAAGCTAAATACCTTCTTCACCTGCTTTGAGGATTACACAGTGCAACCGACGCGGCCCGCTCCCAAGGACTGTGGGATCTCGTTCTCCGTGCCCGACGTGAGTAGGACATTTAAGCGTGTTAACACTCGCAAGGCTGCCGGCCCAGATGGCATCCCTAGCCGCGTCCTCAGAGCATGTGCAGACCAGTTGGCTGGAGTGTTTATGGACATATTCAATCTCTCCCTATCCCAGTCTGCTGTCCCCACTTGCTTCAAGATGTCCACCATTGTTCCTATACCCAAGAAGGCAAAGATAACTGAACTAAATGACTATCGCCCCGTAGCACTCACTTCTGTCATCATGAAGTGCTTTGAGAGGCTAGTTAAGGATCATATCACCTCCACCTTACCTTACACCCTAGACCCACTTCAATTTGCATACCGCCCCAATAGATCCACAGACGATGCAATCACCATTGCACTGCACACTGCCCTATCCCATCTGGACAAGAGGAATACCTATGTAAGAATGATGTGCATTGACTATAGCTCAGCCTTCAACACCATAGTACCATCCAAGCTCATCATTAAGCTTGGGGCCGTGGGACTGAAACCCGCCCTGTGCAACTGGGTCCTGGACATTCCTGAAGGTAGGAAACAACACCTCCACTACATGGTCCTCAACACAGGGGCCCCACAAGGGTGTGTGCTCAGCCCCCTCCTGTACTCATTGTTCACCATGACTGCATGGCCACGCACGCCTCCAACTCAATCATCAAGTTTGCAGACGACACAACAGTATTACCCCTGATTACCAACAATGACGAGACAGCCTACAGGGAGGAGGTGAGGGCCTTGGCGGGGTGGTGCCGGGAAAATAACCTCTCCCTCAACGCATACAAAATAAAGGAGCTGATCGTGGACTTTTGGAGACTGCAGTGGAGAAGGTGAAAAGCTTCAAGTTCCTCGGTGTACACATCACTGACAATCATAAATGGTCCACCCACATACACAGTGTGGTGAAGAATGCGCAACAGCGATTCTTCAATCTCAGGAGGCTGAACAAGACCCTCACAAACATTTACAGATGCACAATTGAGAGCATCCAGTTGGGCTGTATCACCGCCTGGTAGGGCAACTGAACCTCGCCAAACCGCAGGGCTCTCCAGAGGGTGGTGCGGTCTGCCCAAGGCATCATAGGGGGCACTCTGCCTGCCCTCCAGGACACCTACAGCACCCAATGTCAAAGGAAGGCCAAAAAGATCATCAAGGACATCAACCATCTGAGCCAAGGCCTGTTCACCCTGCTATCATCCAGAAGGCTAGGTCAGTACTGGTGCATCTAAGCTGGGACCGATAGACAGCTTCTATCTCAAGGCCATCAGACTGTTAAATAACCATCACTAGCCAGCTACCACCCGGTTACTCAACCCTGCACCTTAAAGGCTGCTGCCCTATGTACATAGACATGGAATAACTGGTCACTTTAATAATGGAACACTAGTCACTTTAATAATGTTTACATACTGTTTTACTAATTTCATATGTATATACTGTATTCTACTGTATTTTAGTCAATGCAACTCTGACATTGCTCGTCCTAATATTTATATATTCATTTTACTTTTAGATTTGTCTGCATTGTTGTGAATTGGCAGACACTACTGCACTGTTGGAGCTAGAAACACAAGGATTTCGCTACACCAGCAATAACATCTACTAAATACAGTTGAAGTCGGAAGTTCACAAACACTTAGGTTGGAGTCATTAAAACTTGTTTTTCAACCGCGCCACAAACTTCTTGTTAACAAACTACAGTTTTGGCAAGTTGGTTAGGACATCTACTTTGTGCATGACACAAGTAATTTTTCCAACAATTGTTTACAGACAGATTATTTCACTGATAACTCACTGTATCACAATTCCAGTGAGTCAGAAGTTTACATACACTAAGTTGACTGTGCCCTTAAACAGCTTGGAAAATTCCAGAAAATTATGCCATGGCTTTAGAAGCTCTGATAGGTGAATTGACATCATTTGAGTCAATTGGAGGTGTACCTGTGGATGTATTTCAAGGCCTACCTTCAAACTCAGTGCCTCTTTGCTTGACATCATGGGCGCGGTGGCATGTGCCTGTAATCCAAGTCACTGGTAGGCTGAGTTTGGCGGATCGAGTGAGCTGAGGAGCTCTGGGCTGCAGCACGCTATGTCGAACGGGTGTCCATGCTAAGTTCGGTATCGATATGGTGATCCTGGGGGAGCCCGGGACCACCAGGTTGTCTAAGGGCCTTCCCTGTGGCTCAGTTGGTAGAGCATGGTGTTTGCAATGCCAGCATGGTGTGTGCAACGCCAGGGTTGTGGGTTCGTTTCCCACAGGGTGCCAGTACACAAAAAAAATAAAAAATGCATGAAATGAAATGTATGCATTCACTACTGCAAGTCGCTCTGGATAAGAGCGTCTGCTAAATGACTAAAAATGTAAAAAAAATGTAAAAAATGTCAAATCAAAAGAAATCAGCCAAGACCTCAGAAATTAAATTGTAGACCTCCACAAGTCTGGATCATCCTTGGGTGCAATTTCCAAATGCCTGAAGGTACCATGTTCATCTGTACAAACGCAAGTATAAACACCATGGGACCACACAGCCGTCATACCGCTAAGGAAGGAGACACTTTCTGTCTCCTAGAGATGAACATACTTTGGTGCGAAAAGTGCAAATCAATCCCAGAACAACAGCAAAGGACCTTGTGAAGATGCTGGAGGAAACAGGCACAAAAGTATCTATATCCACAGTAAAATTAGGTCTATATCGACATAACCTGAAAGGCCGCTCAGCAAGGAAGAAGCCACTGCTCCAAAACTGCAATAAAAACGGCAGACTATGGTTTGCAACTGCACATGGGGACAAGGATCGTACTTCTTGGAGAAATGTCCTCTGGTCTGATGAAAAAAATAGAACTGTTTGGCCATAATGACCATTGTTATGTTTGGAGGAAAAAGGGGGAGGCTTTCAAGCTGAAGAACACCATCCCAACCGTGAAGCACGGGGGTGGCAGCATCATGTTGTGGGGGTGCTTTGCTGCAGGAGGGACTGGTGCACTTCACAAAATAGATGGCATCATGAGGATGGAAAATTATGTGGATGGGAAATTATGTGGATATATTGAAGCAACATCTCAAGACATCAGTCAGGAAGTTAAAGCTTGGTCGCAAATGGGTCTTCCAAATGGACAATGACCCAAGCATACTTCCAAAGTACTTCCAGAGGCCTACAAACCTGACTCAGTTAGCCCAGCTCTGTCAGGAGGAATGGGCCAAAATTCACCCAACTTATTGTGGGAAGCTTGTGGAAGGCTAGCTGCAACGTTTGAGCCAATTTAAACAATTTAAAGGCAATTCTACCAAATACTAATTGAGTGTATGTAAACTTCTGACCCACTGGGAATGTGATGAAATAAATAAAAGCTGAACTAAATCATTCTCTCTACTATTATTCTGACATTTCACATTCTTAAAATAAAGTGGTGATCCTAACTGACCTAAGACATGGAATTTTTACTCGGATTAAATGTCAGGAATTGTGAAAAACTGAGTTTAAAGGTATTTGGCTAAGGCATATGTAAACTTCAGACTTCAACTGTATGTTATGTGACCAATACAGTTGTATTTAGTTTTAGATGGTAAAGGGTGATTCATCACTCCAGAGAACGCATTTTCACTGCTCCAGAGTCCAATGGCGGTGAGCTTTACACCACTCCAGCCGATGCTTTACATTGCGCATGGTGATCTTAGGCTTGTGTGCGGCTGCTCGGCCATCGAAACCCATTTCATAAAGCTCCCAACGAACAGTTCTTGTGTTGACATTGCTTCCAGAGGTAGTTTAGAACTCGGTAGTGAGAGTTGCAACTGAGGACAGATAATTTTTACGCGCTATGCGCTTCAGCACTCGGCGGTCCTGTTTTGTGAGTTTGTGTGGCCTAACACTTTGCGACTGAGCCGTTGTTGCTCCAAGACGTTTCCACTTCACAATAACAGCACTTACAGTTGACTGGGGCAGCTATAGCAGGAAAGAAATTTGACGAACTGACTTGAAATGTAGCATTCTATGACAGTGCCACATTGAAAGTCACTGAGCTTTTCAGTAAGGCCATTCTACTGCCAGTGTTTGTCTATGGAGATTGCATGGCTGTTTGCTCGATCTGATACACCTGTCAGAAATGGGTGTTGTTGAAAAAGCCAAATCCAGTAATTGGAAGGGATGTCCACATACAGTATCAGTCAAAAGTTTGGGGTTTTGTTTATTTTTACTATTTTCTACATTGTACAATAATAGTGAAGACATCAAAACTATGAAATAACACCTATGGAATAATGTAGTAACCAAAAAAGTGTAAACAAATCTAAATATATTTGAGATTTGAGATTCTTCAAAGTAGCCACCCTTTGTCTTGATGACATCTTTGTATTATTCTACGAAGTAGAAACTAGTAAAATAAAGAAAAACCCTTGAATGAGTAGGTGTCCAAACTTTTGACTGGTACTGTATATATTTTGTATATATAGTTTATTTTGTGCATATGACGGTACTGAGTTGAATCGTAATGCCCACAGACAAACACAGTCCCACAACAGGGGTGAGATCAGTGCAGCTGAAGAGGACAGCTCAATGCCCCGGAGACTGACGTGTCAATGGAAGATACAAGCTGCTGCTGAGAGGAAAGGAGATGAGATGTCTCACAGACTCACTGCACTCCTCACTGACAGTAACACAGTGGCACTAAGCTTCCTCCAACTGGAGCTCTCTCACTCTCATTGATCTTTTCCTCTTGTCTTTCACTCACTCACTCACTCACTCACTCACTCACTCACTCACTCACTCACTCACTCACTCACTCACTCACTCACTCACGCAAACACGGATGCATGTGCTTGTACAAACACATGATCAGCCGCGTAAACACGTGGAGGCATTCAAGCATATGAAGGGAGTAGTGAATCGGGCCATGCATTACATAAACTGTTACGAGCGTTGTCTTTGGAATTGTCTTTCAAGTTTGATTTAGAATCCTCGACAAGTGATACCTATTACATCCCTGTACACTAGGTTAACATTACAGTCAACAAGCTGTATTGGGTCTGTCAAACCTTCACATTTATTTTGAAAACCACCAAATTGCCATTAGTTTGAGTTTGAGCTCTGATCTAAAGCGACATACCTGCTTTGAAAGTCACTTTAATCACATTATCTCTTCTGTTGGCCCTGTCCACCTTGTGTCTTGAATTTTTTCCTGATAATTTTTACTAACTTGCCGCTCAATAGACACACAATATACAATCATGGCATCCGGACCAATAGGTGATACCTTTACAGAAAATTCGATATCTGTATCATCTGTAGTCATTTGATATTTTTGCCAGACTGGACTTGAAAATGTTTCCATTATTTATCTTACAATGAATGCATTCTTACCCAACAACTGTGACTCAGATGGACCGCAAACTTATTGCCGTTAGATTTTCTGCTATCTTGGAGCTGCATAGAGCTACAGAGAACAAAACTCAGAGAACAGAATATACCATACGACACATACCATCTCTCTCTACACCACCCTCCCTCACATTTCCCCAACCACCACCATCTCACACTCAGACACTCACCCAGCTCTGACTGGCCTCCGGGGCTCCTGCTCTCCGATCCCTGTGTGAGGTGTCACACGTTCAGTGGCTCCCAGACGACAGGTCCGGTGGGATGGGGCCTTGGGATGAGGATTGGCTCGCGGCGAGGACTGACGAGTGGGTGGAATGCCCAGCCCCATGCAGACACAACCGGCTGGGCTGAGACAGGGACTAGAGGGGCGGCTGCTCCTGCCTCCTCGATCCCACCTGCAGCAGAGCAAGAGAGGGAGAACCAGGCAGGCGCCTGTGGTGTCTCTGTGCACGCTACAGCCGAGCCCTCCCTGCTCTGGGACCCATCTCATTCAGCCAAGATTGCTTCATACAAAAGTTGACAATGCACCAGTGAAAGCCATTGTTGATATTCAACATTTTTTAAATAGCTGAGCAGAATAGACAACATGGCAGGCCGTAAAACTTGGCAAGGGAAACTGACCTGGAGCTTCCCAGTTTGAAAAGGGCTGCAGTGCAGCGGGAGAGAAGAGCGAGGAGTCTCTGTGTCAAAAAGGAGTGCTGGTGTGAAAAGAGAACAAATACAAAACATCTCCTATCCCAGGGGAATGGACTACAATGCTTGTTGTGTGGCGATGAAAGGACAATACCCTGACCGGGTCAGAACCATATTAGTATTCAACAGATCGTATTAATACAAATATAACAATGCAGTCATTGTTATCAGATTCACTGTAATAAAGGATGTTGCAATTCTAGACTTCATAATCTCCTCAGAAGTCATCTGAGCAGGTTAACTTAATACAAGCATATTAGTGATTATTGAAGTTAAAACTACAAAACCATTTTCGATATTTACAGCAATGCCATTAGAGGCTGATCTCTCCCTAATGTCCATAGAGATAGTGACAGTGAGGGCCATCCATCCACTTCTGGGATGTTGTTCTGATGATCCTCCTTGACGCGTCCAGACAGCTAATGGTGTTCTGTTTCCGTCTTTGTCACCGTGACAACCCTGCAGATTGATATAGACATTTAAGAAGCCTTTAACCTCCCATCTGTCAGAGCATGAGGGCCCAATGAAGCTCTGAGAAGGAGCTATGCTAACATGCTATGAAGGGAGGCAGCAATCGATAAGGCAGTCAATGTTATACTCGATAATGATGTATGTTTGTGTGATTTTGTGACAATTCCTGACTTTTAATCCAAGTAAAAATTCCATGTCTTAGGTCAGTTAGGATCACCACTTTACTTTAAGAATGTGAAATGTCAGAATAATAGTAGAGAGAATGATTTATTTCAGCTTTATTTCTTTCATCACATTCCCAGTAGGTCAGACGTTTACATACACTCAATTAGTATTTGGTAGCATTGCCTTTAAATTGTTTAACTTGGGTCAAACATTTCAGGTCGCCTTCCACAAGCTTCCCACAATAAGTTGGGGGAATTTTGGCCCATTCCTCCTGTCAGAGCTGGGGTAACTGAGTCAGGTTTGTAGGCCTCCTTGCTCGCATACGCTTTTTCAGTTCTGCCCACAAATATTATATAGGATTGAGGTCAGGGCTTTGTGATGGCCACTCCAATACCTTGACTTTGTTGTGCTTAAGCCATTTTGCCACAACTTTGGAAGTATGCTTGGGGTCATTGTCCATTTGGAAGACCCATTTGCGACCAAGCTTTAACTTCCTGACTAGTGTCTTGAGATGTTGCTTCAATATATCCACAGTTTTCCTCCCTCATGATGCCATCTATTTTGTGAAGTGCACCAGTCCCTCCTGCAGCAAAGCACCCCCACAACATAATGCTGCCACCGCCGTGCTTCACGGTTGGGATGGTGTTCATCGGCTTGCAAGCCTCCCCCTTTTCCTCCAAACATAATGATGGTCATTATGGTCACAGTTTTATTTTTGTTTCATCAGACCAGAGGACATTTCTCCAAAAAGTATGATCTTTGTCCCCATGTACAGTTGCAAACCGTAGTCTGGCTTTTTTATGGCGGTTTTGAGCAGTGGCTTCTTCCTTCTTCCTTGCTGAGCGGCCTTTCAGGTTATGTCGATATAGGACTTGTTTTACTGTGGATATAGATACTTTTGTATCTGTTTCCTCCAGCATCTTCACAAGGTCCTTTGCCGTTGTTCTGGGTTTGATTTGCACTTTCCACACCAAAGTACGTTCATCTCTAGGAGACAGAACGCGTCTCCTTCCTTAGCGGTATGACGGTTGTGTGGTCCCATGGTGTTTATACTTGCGTACTATTGTTTGTACAGATGAACGTGGTACCTTCAGGCGTTTGGAAATTGCTCCCAAGGATGAACCAGACTTGTGGAGGTCTACAATTTTTTCCTGAGATCTTGGCTGATTTCTTTTGATTTTCCCATGATGTCAAGCAAAGAGGCACTGAATTTGAAGGTAGACATTGAAATACATCCACAGGTACACCTCCAATTGACTCAAATTATGTCAATTAGCCTAACAGAAGCTTCTAAAGCCATGACATCATTTTCGGGAATTTTCCAAGCTGTTTAAAGGCACAGTCAACTTAGTGTATGTAAACTTCTGACCAACTGGAATTGTGATACAGTGAATTATAAGTGAAATAATCTGTCTGTTTGTCACGTCCTGGCCATAGAAAGCTGTTATTTTCTATGGTAGAGTCGGTCAGGGCGTGACAGTTTTTTTTTTCTAGTTTAGTTTTTCTATGCTGTTATGTTCTAGTTTTGTATTTCTATGTTGGGTTTTGTTTGGGATGATCTACAATTAGAGGCAGCTTGTCCTCGTAGGTGTTTTTTCTACCTGGGTTTGTGGGAGATTGTTGTTTTTGTTATTCAGTTTATTTGTATGTATTGCATAGTTTCACAGTTCAATAAAATATGTGGAATGATAATCACACTGCACTTTGGTCCGCTTCATCCTACGACAACCGTGAATGAATCTCCCACCACCAAATGACCAAGCAGCGTGCCCAGGAGAAACAGGAATGGACCTGGGAGGAAATTCTGGACGGGAAAGGACCCTGGAATCAGGCTGGGGAGTATCACCGTCCTAAAGAGGAGATTGAGGCAGTGAAAGCGGAGCGGCAATATAACGAGGCACTATACCAATCACGAGGCAAGTGCCAGAGTCAGCCCCAAAAAATGTTTTGGGGGGGGGGGGCGGCACACGGGGAGATTGGCAGAGTCAGGGTGGAGACCTGAGCCAATTCCCCATGCTTACCGTGGGGAGCGAGTGACGAAGCAAGCACCGTGTTATGCGGTGATGCGCACTGGCGACAGTGCGCATTCACAGCCCGGTGCGATCTGTGCCCGCGCCCCGCATTTGTCGAGCTAGGTTGAGCATTCAGCCAGGAAGGGTGGTGCCAGCTCAGCGCTCCTGGTCTCCAGTTCTCCTTCTCGGTCCAGGATATCCTGCGCCGGCTCTGCGCACTGTGTCGCCAGTGCGTATTCACAGCCCAGTGTGTCCTGTGCCAGAGCCCCGCGTTTGCCGGGCGAAAGTAAGCATCCAGCCAGGACGGGTTGTGCCAGCTCTACGCTCGAGACCTCCAGTGCGCCTCTACGGCCCAGTATATCCTGTACCTGCCCCACGTACCCGGCTTCCAGTGAGTCTATCCAGCCTGGTACGCCCTGTGCCTGTTCCTCGCACTTGCCCTGAGGTGCGTGTCACTAGTCTGGCGCCACCTGTGCCAGCCCCACGCATCAGGCCTCCAGTGCGCATTACCAGTCCAGAGCTTCCGGCGACAGTTTCCAGTCCAGAGCTTCCGGCGACAGTTCCCAGTCCAGAGCTTCCGGTGACAGTTCCCAGTCCAGAGCTTCAGGCGATGTTTTACAGTCCGGAACATCCTGAGACGGCCCACAGTCCGGAACCTCCTGAGAAGGCCCACAGTCCGGGAACCTCCTGAGACGGCCCACAGTCCGGAATCTCCTGAGACGGCCCACAGTCCGGAACACCCTGAGACGGCCCGCAGTCCGGAACCTCCTGAGAAGGCCCACAGTCCGGAACCTCCTGAGACGGCCCACAGTCCGGAACCTCCAACGACGTTCCACAGTCCGGAACCTCCAGCGACGTTCCACAGTCCGGAACCTCCAGCGACGTTCCACAGTCCGGAACCTCCAGCGACGGTCCGCAGTCCAGAGTCTCCAACGACGGTCCGCAGTCCAGAGTCTCCAACGACGGTCCGCAGTCCAGAGTCTCCAACGACGGTCCAGAGTCTCCAGCGGCGGTCCGCAGTCCAGAGTCTCCAGCGGCGGTCCGCAGTCCAGAGTCTCCAGCGGCGGTCCGCGGTCCGGTGACACAAAAGCGGAGAGATCAGCGGGCGGAGCGGGGGTTACACCCCGAACCGGAGCCGCCTCCTCTGCTGGAGGATCCGTGGGATGAGAAGGTTCTGAGTACTAAACCAGAGCCGCCATAGACATTTGTCATCCGCCCTAACCCTCCCTTTGTTTGTTTTTATTTTATTTTTTATTTGGTGCGTTCGGAGTCCGCACCTTTGGGGGGGGGTACTTTCACGTCCTGACCATAGAAAGCTGTTATTTTCTATGGTAGAGTAGGTCAGAACGTGACCGGGGTTTTCTAGTTTAGTTTTTCTATGTTGTTATGTTCTAGTTTTGTATTTCTATGTTGGGTTTTGTTTGGGATGATCTCCAATTAGAGGCAGCTGGTCCTCGTTGTCTCTAATTGGAGATCATACTTAAGTAGGTGGTTTTTCCACCTGGGTTTGTGGGAGATTGGTTTTGAGTTTGTGTATGTTTCAACTCTGCGTCACGGTTTGTTGTTTTTGTTATTCAGTTTATTTGTATGTATTGCATAGTTTCACAGTTCAATAAAATATGTGGAACGATAATCACGCTGCACTTTGGTCCGCTTCATCCTACGACAACCGTGACACTTAACAATTGTTGGAAAAATTACTTGTGTCATGCACAAAGTAGATGTCCTAACCAACTTGGCAAAACTATAGTTTGTTAAGAAGAAATTTGTGGAGTAGTGGAAAAACGAGTTTTAATGACTCCAACCTAAATGTATGTAAACTTCCGACTTCAACTGTATATAACTGCAAATTAGTGTTTGTTTTTCACATGAACTTGCAATTCCACATGTGAGGTAAAAACATGTCATTCTCCTCATATTTGAAAAGGTGTTGTTTACATGTGAACTTAAAATTGTACAATTTAATAAAATGTAATACATAATATGAATTTTAAGTGAAATAGCTGTGAATAAATCTATTTCACTGCAAATGTTATTTTTTATTTTTTTTGTAAGGGTGAGACAGGTCCCGGTGTTCGGTTTCACGCAGCCCCGTGTCTGGGAGTGGAGTCAAGAAGAGGATGCTCAAGCCCCCAGTTTACAGTATCTGTGATTGATGAAGATGTTTTTAAGGCACCCAACAATACACTTCAGTCTAATAGGCTACAGGCAAAATGACTCCTTATGCTATTTATAATGCCATTTGTCAACTCCCTACACTTATCCATGGAACAACATAGTAAATATCTTCAATATTGCAACCAAACCATAGTGTCATGAACTCATTTTAAGTGGAAGTTCCATGTAACCAAATATGTGTGTGGTGCTCCTGTATCTCTGTATCTCTCCCTAACCAGGAGAAGGAACACAGTCAGACTTGTTCTGCCATTGTCTTCCCAGACATACAGGCTGATCTGTGTGTGTGTGTGTGTGTGTGTTTGTGTGTGCGTGCGTGCATGTGTGTGTGGAAGCTTTATTAACAACACAGAACAGGACCGGTCTGGCCCATTGACATTAGGGAGGGTGAGGTGGAGAAGTATAATTATATTGATCAGGGAGAAATTACAGCTCTGAGAGCAGAGATCGGGCCTGTATAATCTTTTCAGGTGTGTCAGTGTCAGGGCCAGCTCCAGGCATAAGCGGCCCCAGCCGCTAGGGGGCCCTAAGCAAGGAACTCAGTCGGGGGTCTCAACCTACTATTGAGAATATGAATAGTAGAATACACCAGGCGCAATTTTGAAATGTGGTTATGCATCAGCAGTTTTTCTCTTGTTATGTCAGTCACTCAATTAGATGACAATTATCCATGTCAATTTTTAGATTGGTAGTTAGTCTAGCAAGCTATCTAAACTTCTAGTAATCATGGTGAATACTATCCGGGCACGCAGGGCATGTGCCCAGGGACCTTGAACTCCTGTGGCCCCCTATGGATTTTGTTAGTCATTCTCACTCAGATATCATATTAACATGGCATGTCATGGCAAAATGTGTAGAATTGCGTTACATTTGTTATAAAATTGCAAAAGTTTCTCTCCGCCCCATGGCAAAAGTAGAATTTAACTTTAAAACGTACATTTTTATCTCCGTTGTCAAGAAGGGGGCCACTAAAATGTTTTGCCCCCCAATTGGAGGGCCCCCCAATCAAATCTCGCTTAGGTCCTCCAAAAGCCTAGGGCCGGCCATGGTCAGCGTTCCTGCCGGGAGAGAGATAGAGACAGAAAGAGAGAGAGAGAGAGAGAGAGTGAGCGAGCGAGAGAGAGCAAGGCCAACAACCTGCAGTGTCTTTACTGGAAGTCCCACATCAGTGCCACCCGTCACATAATGTTAACTGCCATCAAAGTAATCATTTTACTCTAGCATTACACCCCCTCCCCCTCCCTCCTCCCTCCTCCCTCCTCCCTCTCCCGCTGGGCTGGATGGCGAAGGCTGGTGGGAAAACGACATTCAATCTGCTAGCCGCCCCATTCAGGCCAAATTGGCAAATGACAGCTCTCCGCCTCTCGGATTTCGGGAAGTGAAAGGTACCACCGCCACCGTCTGCCTGAGCCATGGGTAACAGAGGAGCTGATGGAGGGGGCGGCAGGGCCGAGGGGTGGGGGGTGAGGGGGGTGAGGATAAAACTTTCCTGTCTCCTCCCCATGTCTGCTACCTAGTTCTGGTGTGCAGGTAGAGAGGACAGAAAAGGGGAGCAGAATGCCTGCTCAGCAGATCAAAGGAGCTTCCCTGTAAAATGCTTACACACCAAACATTCCCACTGTAGTCTGAGCTTTACACAAAGCATTTGACAGCAGACCAGAGCAGGGAAAGAAAGAAAAAAAAATATGATTTAGATTAACACACGCTCACACAACACAGGCCTGTGTGGCCAGCTTTTCATATGAGGGCAAAACAAGCCTTTTCATGGCTGCAGTTCAAAGGGGATATCAGTTACTGGTCATTCAAAACAACATATTATCCTTCAGCTCAGCTACAGCTAACCATGAAGATATAAACCCACTCGTCCATCCCAAAGACATAGAGGTAGAAGAATATCAAATGAACATCCGATGTACAATGTAGAGAACACAGCAAACGCCTGGCAGGCATATGCAAGCAGGCATAGCAAACATGCACTTTGCACACACACACACCAAACACATGCACTAGCAAAAGACACACTGAGAGACAGAACCAGAACATATTGTGTTGGACAATAACTGGCCCCTGTCTGAATGGTACTCTTACTGCTAATTAAGTGCTAATGGCAGTCCCCCTGCAGAGAATACTCATTCATGCTCCATTCTTCGCCTTGGTGAGTGTGTACTTCACTACTTCATTCTTCTCCTTGGTGAGTGTGTACTTCACTACTTCAACACGGCCTGATGAGCAGAGGCCGGAGGCAGATTTGTCTTCACCCTGGCCCAGATGGGTTAGGAAGGTGGTCAATTTTGTGGTTTGGGAGTGCTGGGTAAAGAAGAGGGAGCTTCACGTCCCCTTTGCTCCTAACATAACCCCCCACAGAACTGGAGAGGACTGAAGGTGTTGAGAGAGCCAGCCCATTGACACCTCTAGAGTGGAGCCTCAGTCAACAACATGTATCTACACTCAGTGGCAAGTTTATTAGGTACAGTCATCTAGTACCGGGTCGGACCCCCCTTTGCCTCCAAAACAGCCTGAATTATTTGGGCATGGAAACGTTTCTCAATTGGTATCAAGGGACCTAACGTGTGCCAGGAAAACCTTCCCCACACCATTACACCACCGCCACCAGCCTGTACCTTTGACACCAGGCAGGATGGGGCCACGGACTCATGCTGCTTATGCCAAATCCTGACTGGTCCGACGAACGGGATTGGTCGGACCAGGCAATGTTTTTCCACTCAATTGTCCAGTTCTTGTTTTTAACTGATAGGAGTGGAAACCGGTGTGGTCGTCTGCTGCAATAGCCTATTCATGACAAGGACCAACGAGTTGTGCATTCCAAGATGCTGTTCTGCACACCACTGTTGTACTGTGCCGTTATTTGCCTGTTTGTGGCCCGCCAGTTAGCGTGCATGATTCTTGCCATTCTCTTTCGACCTCTCATCAACAAGCTGTTTTCTCCCACAGGACTGCCACTGACTGGATGTTTTTTGTTTCTCGCGCCATTCTGTGAAAAGCCCAGGAGGCCGGTCATTTCTGAGATACTGGAACCGGCGCACCTGGCATCGACAATCATACCACACTCAAAGTCGCTTAGGTCACTCATTTTAACGTTCAATGGAATAGTAACTGAATGCCTCGATGCCTGTCTGCCTGCTTTATATAGCAAGCCATGGCCACTGAGTGTATAGTATAATAAGTGTACGCTGCTGTATGTGATGACAGAATAAAGGACAAGGCCAGTCTTTAGATAATGAACGCAAACTTTTCCAACTCATACAAAATATTAACATGTTTAATGGTTGTAAATCGCTACACTTCACCTACTACAACATTGCTTTGTTCAAGGACATTTGAAATTGTGAAGGTCCAAAATCTATTCCTCATATGTTAAATAAAAGCATACACAACCTTATCACCTAGTAAACAAATACAACCTTGTCACCTTGTAAACAAACTGCAAATGTGTGCATATTTGAACAATGTTCATGCACCTTCAAAATAAATAAATAACTATAAATATTGAGTATTGCATTTATTATAAACCAATAAAATTGCTTCTTGGAAACTGCTGATGTCTCCTAGGAAATGACTCCAGTGTGATATAGTTTCTACCTCGGTAAGCATATGCACATCAAAATAAATAAATACTCAACGTATTTGGAGGTAGACAGCGTGTGGGGGAATCAGATTCAAAGTGTTAAAGAATGAGTGAGTGCGCAAGTGCGTGCATGTGTGTAAACATAGATTAAGGACGGTATTGGAATTACCTGAGTGAGATAATGGCAGTGCATTAGATTAACTTTCATTCCTTAAATGCAACACATTTAGGTAATCTTGTCCCCCAAAAACACGTCAATGGCGTGAAAGACCTCCCTTTCGCTATCAGGGGCCTCTGGTCCCCCACACTGATGCAGCTGGCAAGGCGCTACCGTCGACTGTCAAAACGCAGCAGCAGATCTAGTTATAAAATAATTGAATTTTCATATCAGAGGGGACCAGAGTCCCAGCAGACAATAGGAGTGCTGAGTCCTCTCTGATATTGGCTCAGGCCCTTTGCCACGCGCATGAAATCAGTATGTTAATGTTCCTGGGATTTCTTTTTTGAAGGGCACTTGTGCTCTCTGCAATGTACTACCGATGCGGTTTCAAAAAAATTGCAACTATTGATAAGTAGTCTCCCAGCAACCCCCCCCCCCACCCCACACACATACACCCCACCTCCCCACACACACTCCTCCACAACCTCCCAACCAAGCAAGACTCCAGACATCCTTGCACCCCCATCCTACACCATTATTAAAATTGTAATTTATTTTTCTAAATCAGAATGACAGCTTGCTTTCTTTTCTCTGCAGCAGGCGGTGAATCACAGAGCTTTAATTACTTTCGTAACTTCGCTGACCCTGTGGGCGTGCGGCTCCGCTGGAGAAAATGGTCCTCTAACAAAGGCCTTCCACAGGCACAGACGCCTCTGTTCATTTAAAATGGGAGAATTTATCAAACTCTGGATTTGATAAGATTTAGTTAATATTTCACGTCTTTTTTTAACCTACAACTCCCCTCCTTGCATCTGCCCTGTAACCCCAATCTTATGACCCACCTCCTGAAAGGAATAGGTGCACACAGGATAACTAAATAAACTCACTATTATAATGTGCGTGCGTGTGTGCGTGTGCGTGTGCGTGTGCGTGTGTGTGTGTGTGTGTGTGTGTGTGTGTGTGTTTAAGTGCATGCCTGTGTGGGTAAAGGCAACAGAGCCTCCAGAGGCCAGTAGCAGGCCAGAGGTCATCCTAGTGGTAGACCCTCAGAAGCCCCCTCATATCCAGGCCAATGGCCCCCACAGCATGATGACAGACAGAGCAGGATCCGGGGCCACAAAGACCAGATCAACAGGGATAAATGATGCACTTGATCACTTCACAGACCTTTGGCCCACAGAGGCCAGGTTCAAGCTGCAGACGGAGGAAGCAATTCAGAGTCTATCGCAGAACTATCAGTACCCATTTCTGACCACAGGTCAAGCCAGGATCTGACTTACTTTGATGCTTTTCAAGCTGACCGCAAAGCTGTCTCAATAACCGTAAAACGATACATTGATCGGCTCTATCACTGACTCTCAAGATGAACACAAAAAAAGTACTTTGTTTTAAGATAGTGCACTTTTTCATTTCATACAGCTTTCTTTGTTGATAATGATTCCAGTAGTGCTTCTTCTTGTTCACCGGCAGAGTTAGACCCCTATTGGTTCACAGGGTGCCCGCCATCTGTCTTATTAAAGTTGCTAATATGGTGTAATCCCCACTATCTCTCTCGCTTTCTCACTGGCGCATCTCTGTTTTGGCCCCGGCGCTGGTGAGAACTAGGGGTAGGCAGGCGCGATTGGTCTTTCGTTGACTGTCTGATAATTGAATGAGCGATTATCCCTCCCATTAACAGACAATGATACAGAAAGCACTGTCATATGTCCGGAATATTAATGAGTGGCTGCAGCGGCCCAGATAAGACCAGGCGCCATGCCTCTGCTGTAATAGGGGTTAAAACTATTTGCCAGGAGTGCCACAGCCCCATCTTGCCCACCCGCCCGCCCTGTGAGCCCGCCCGTGTCTCCTTGCCTCTACACTATGCTAATACCTGGTCCCCACTAACTAGGCCTCCATCACACCCCACGGCCTGCCCTTGTGCTTCGGCCTGACCTTGCTGCTCCCGGGGCCATGAACACCATTGTGTTGTGGAGCTCACTGAAGGCCACTCTGAGGCATGATGACATGCTGATGACATGAAGCAGCCTGTGTTTGGGATTTATGAGATTTTACATAAATGGGATTTCTGGGATTTTACATAAATGGGATTTCTGGGATTTCTACCAGGGGATGAGGGGGAGGGAGGGTTGATGCTGAATGTCTGCCTCTTAACTTGTCCAATTACTGTCTACATAATGTTAGTGATGAAAGAGTAAACATTACTGTTTGAAAATAACAAATCATACCAAGTAAAACAAATGGAAAAACAGATATCACCGTTGGTTTATGAATTTCAGCACAAATTCAATATCCACACCTATGCACGCACTTCCACTCTCTTGCCTTTTCCAGTTAGTTTAGTGTGTCAGGGATGGGCAACTGGCAGCCAGTGGGTATCTGATGAGTTCCAATTATTTGTGACCCCCTCCACCATCAAAGTTGCACATCCCTGTTCTAGTGTCTAATATGTGTTTTTCCACTACCAAATGACATGTTATGATCAGTGAGAGAGAGTTGGCAGTCTAGGTCCTCAGTGCATCACAGAGCCATCAGGGGTAACCTCCGAGCCACTCATGTCCAAAGTCACCATTTAAAAGGCTGGAGAGTGCCAGGTGAAACATTTAGGGCATAGCTCTACATGAATCGCCATGCCAATCAATATCTAACATCTATTAGCATTGGAAAGCAATATTTCCTCTTTTTACCTTGCAATAATTGTGCTTAATGCTGTGAAGTACCTTATCATAGGTCTGAAAGCAAAAGAAAGGCTGGTTCCCATGGAGACTGTAAAAGCCGTTGGTTTCCTTTTCATCTGGATAATGAACTTCTCTCCTCTTTATGTCACTCTTCCCCTCCGCTCTCAGCCTCTCCAGTTCAATTCAAATCCACACATCCTTGAAATCCTACATTTCTTCCAAATAATTTGGCCCTTTACAGAAATTGCCTACAGACAAAGAGAGAACCTTAAATCTCAACAAATACCATATCATAGGATATTTACTCTAGAAATCTTAACATAAACTCAAGTGTATTTACATAAAAAATACTCAAAACTAGTTTTGGTTAAAAAAAAAATACATTAAATAAAACCAAAGAGAGTAGGTAGCCTACACTGTTCATTCTATGTTAGTAGGCTAACAAACAATCATATTAGGCAAAATGCTGACCTCCAAGACTGACCTCTGTTCAGCAATGCAATGGTTTTCTTATCTTCTCCAACGCTCATGGCTTGTGTAATTTCTCTGACACTGCCCTACAACAAGTTATAAGTACATTTGTTGTGGGCCTAATTGATAAACATGAAACATTTATGAATCCAAAAGTATGAAACAAAACTAAATTCAATGGTGAAATGACTGAACAAATTGTGTCAACAAGGCCACTGAAAATGGGTGATTTCAATTGACTTCGAGCACCTGCTGTTTTGGCACATTTTTTCAGTAGGACTCAATTGAGGAGATGAATTAAGATAGGCCTAACTGTATTTTCTAATTTCTAGAGAATACAGACATTATATTCGGCACTTGCCAAATGCATTCATTATTTCCTCAGGCCCCCTCGTTCATAGCTCGATATCCTGTCTGTTTTACAAGAACATTTCTGACCATTCTAAACATATCATTTGGATGCTACCACTGTCGATGGTGTTCAATGGATAGCCTCTATGGAAGATTCCCTGACAGGACTCAATCATTTTATTGCCTCCGTAGGCCTGACCCACTGGACGCACACTGGTTGAATCAACGTTGTTTCCACGTCCTTTCAACGAAATTACGTTGAACAAACGTGAAATAGACGTTGAATTGACGTCTGTGCCCAGTGGAGAAATATGAACCTGTTATTAGTAGAAATAGTAGATATTTGAAAAAGTATTATTATATAAAAAAAGACATGCATCTTTCAGTTGACATAAGCCTATCAGTTCCCGCTTCTTCTGTGGACCTATCAACTCAACTTTATGTCTCATATGCCAAACTCCTTGGGATGTCCCACCCCCATTGAAAATTACATTTAAAATAGGTAGTCTCACACGAAGAGAGTGGGAAAGACTCCTTAAAAATTGGGTACATTTAAAAAAAAAAAGTATTTAACAAACATTATGGAGAATATTATTTGCTTCGCCTGGAGAAGTCGATTTACTGCGGAAAGCGTCTTCTTCTTTTCACACTTGATATAATTGTCTATGATTAGAAACGTATTATCTGTTATTTTTTCCATAGTCTGGTGTCTACAATACTGTGACCATGAGCATTCAACACAGATTTTCCTCTCACCTTTGCAGCGCCGGATGGCCTTGGAGGGTAATGATCCCATCACAAGAGAACCGCGCGGATCCTTCTCTTGTGATGGGATCATTACTTAGCGGATGAAAAATAATACATGCAATTCAATATAGAATTAAATGCAGCTGTTTATCTCATGCAATACTTTAAAACACTGCATGTCAGCAAGCCTAATGTCAAAACAAAAATATTCGAATTTTTTAAAGTATTTATATTTCAATTAAATCAGTATATTTAAAAAAACGTATTTTACGTTTTTTGGTGGAAAGTATATAAAATAGGCAGCTGATACGTTTTTATGGAGCCCATCAAGCTTTGAAATGTATAACCCCATATCCTGCAAAATAGCCGAGATGTTTAGAGATGATTAGGATATAAACATGAAATAACTCAATTCAATTTTTCTATAAGTTCTATTAAAATATGTTTAGCGTAATATTCTGAAAGTTGTAGGCTATAACAATGCATGGTTTCCATATGCATGTGGATGTATGCTAATATTTACATAAGACTTTGATTTACATATATCAAAATATGCTATTCGCAAATTACAAAGGTTATTGTATACGTCCATTGCAGCCTTCATAAATGTATACAATTATCAGAGAACTTATTGCATTAATAAATGTTCTGCATGTGCGTAGTTCTTACAAAATATAAAGGGACAATATTTACAGATATTTACAAAATAGAGGTTTCAAAGAAGTATGTTTGCATTTTATTTAATTTTATACCAACTTCTAGCATTGAAATATCGTTTGTGGTAAATGAATTACAGAGGCTAGGCTGTATAAACTTGCTTTATGATAAACGTGATGCTTTCTCCATTAAGCCTCCTCCTGTAGCAAGCTATACAGAGTTCTTTTTTACTTGGATGTTTACACTATACCAATGAAAATGTATAAATTCCTCATGTTTTGTTATTATAGGAAATATTGAGACCGTTCATATAGTCCATTTCCGTAAAAAATGTATTGGTTTGGTCCTGACTGAAAAAAAATATTGTTGAAGCCCCTCATTGTAAAACGTTCCCTCTTTTATCTCTTTTAGTTCTGGTTAAGATTATTACCAACTCATCATCACCCCGAACAATATCAGCCTATATCTCAATAAGAGTGATAAGTTGTTCCACTGGATATCAGAATGTGAATGCACCAATTTGTAAGTCGCTCTGGATAAGAGCGTCTGCTAAATGAGGTAAATGTAAATGTAAATAAGATCATACGTAAATAACTGATATGGATTCACGATGCTCATGCTTTAGTAAAGAATCCAATGGGGACACCTACTGACCAAGCTGAGAACATCCTACATGCACCAACAAGCTGCTGTAAAGAGATGCAGTGATATGGTATATAGCACTATTGGTAATGTCATGTTATATGGTTGGTTAACACAACATTATATATCCTAACCACAGAGTTGATCATATATTTTGTTAGGCCTAAGACTTATTTTTGTAAAAAAAAAAAAGGCCTTGAAATTAAATGTTAAAATGTTTTGAGAAAGATATAGTGATTAGTACTAAAGCATTTAGGCCTGGGTAACATTTTTACTCCATCGCTCATCTTCTATTCCATCTTCAAAGGCACCAATGCACCCCACTAATCCGTCTTGTCACACTCAGCCCACAGTGAGGCGCTAGTGCTCATGGCATTCCAAATCTCTGACCCAGAGGACAAATGTTCAGATACATATCCATGTAAAACATATTCTTCCTGGGGCTTGCATTCACATCCCTGGACGACTGTAGCAACTGGTCTCTTTGAGCATAAAATGTGTATTTCAATATGCCCGTTGATGCAGCCTTTTGGAAATGAGAGCATCAACTAGCAATGCCCAACAGAAAGATGGAGAATACACCTGCTGTGTACTGCGGAGAACATAACATTATCTATTGCTTTATGGAGAGCTGGTCTTCCCCTCTTTCAGATCTCAATGTCAGATTATTTATGGATGATTACAATGGACAATCAATACAGAGCCTTGGCTGGAAAGTGGAAACACAAGCTCTTTTCCATGGTGTGTTGGTGGGACCAGCTTTGTTTTCTTGGCACGGCCCAGGCAAGGAAAAACCCAAACAGTACGGTACCATGACCAGCTCACTTCCTGGTCCTGTTTCTCTGTGCTGCCCAGTTCTGTCCTCCCGCTTCCTCAGGTCTCCCCCCTGTCTGATTAATGGAGGACCTACACCCGGTAACGCCTCATGTTTCGATGAGACACGCAACCGCTCATCACTTTCCCACACACCCCCTCTACCATAACCCCATTCAAGTCTGCAAGACACTGCAGCATGGAGTTCAATTTGATACACACACACAAACTGAGATTGTGGTTAATCAACCGATGTCATGGATGGTTATTGTCATTGCACAATAGGGATATTGTTATTACTTGGTAATAGTTGGTGCAACAATAACATGATAACCAGTAAGCAAACTAAGAAAATGTAGATATATAAAACATATATTTAATGTCATTATAATGTTATAGACCTATAGAACCAAGTGTTTTCCTATCATACCTTGAACCGAGGTTATAATGCCCTTTATAAACATTACCAGTAGCTTAAACATCACAGCAGTATAGTACTTTAAGTACCCTTAGGAACGGACCTACTACTTTACAGAGACATCTGTTTTGCCATGGACAGACTGTCAACAACAACAGCAACCAAAATCGGTGTGAAAATAGCCATGTTGTGTGCAGCTCTAAGTCCCAATTGGATAATGTAGGAAAATCCCCCCTTTATCCGTAGTGTGGGTTGTTGGATGGAGTTGATGCTCCGGCCTACACACCCATTGAGTCTCTCTACTCCCCCACACCACCCCTCCCCTGGTTTCCACACAGCAGAAACAGACAGAGAGACAGCTGTGGAGGCTCTGCGCTGAAGGACAAAAACAGCTGGGAGAGGGATAAAGCTCCACTATCTACCAGAATGAGTCTCCTGGTAAATCCACTGTTCCTGTTGAACTGTTTCAGATTGCCTCACAATATCTGAGCCTGTTGCTAAATATGACGTCACCGCCACTCTTACTGGAAGCCAGCGAAAACCCTTCGATCATATGTCTAAATAATGTTTTCTAGGATTTGGACCTTCTCTCTTGATGATCACAATAACCCACTGTTTTTAACACCTGTCATATCCATTCACAAATCCTCGCTCTGAGTACGTGCTGCCATAATAACACAAGTCCAAGCATTCAGATTACAGATTACATACATTTGTTTTTCCTTCTGCTCTTCAGAGTTCTGTAGCTATTGTACAGAACAGGCTTCGTTCCTGTAGTTCCTCAGTCTGTGGTAACAGTAGGAAACTACAGTCTGGCTCAGACAGAGATACAGAGACTGTTTTGTTTCCCTGGTTGAAAGGATTTTAACTCTTTCTTTCAGACACTGCAACCGTCACAATGAAATGAGGGGAAAGCATTCAGAGTAGGAACTAGATGTATAATGTAAATGTATAAAACAGACTTGGTTTTCACATAGCTTATTGCTAAAAAGGGGGAATGTAGATAGGATTTAACAGTACTGCATCCAACACTGTTGCAAAATGGTGGTGATGATAAGGTGTCTGTTTTCTGACCAATCCCACGCCAACGTCTTCATTCCCCTTTAAGGAAAGGCTTTGCCCCAACAGCCTTATAGGAACTGAACTTCTCACAGATCTGGGCTCTGTAATGAGGCCCCATCGATCAGCATGTAGTCATCCTGTGTCCGAAATGACAGAACAGCATCCAAAGGAAGTGCAGCTGTGTAGTGGCCAGCCCAGGACTGTTAACTGTTTCCTCCGTGTTTATATTACGGAGGTTAGGCATATCTATATATGATACCCCATAGATGTCCATATGACTTACCCACTATCTCTCAGGTTCACCGCTGGCTTTCGAGTCTGGGTTCTTATAGACCATGGCGATCTCATGGTTGCTACTGGGGCGGTTTTGCAGGTAGGCAGCGGAGCGACTGGTGGTTGTCTGTCTCTTACCAGTGAGAGCTTTGACCAGCTTAGCGCGGTAGTGATCCCCAGCCAGGAAATACAGGAGGGGATCAATACAACTGTTCACACTGGCCAGAGGCCTGGTGATCTTATAGGCAAAGTTAACGATGTTCAGGAATTCACATTTGGCATCCAGCACGCGGTAGGTATAGTAGAGGGTGCGTGTGATGTGGAAAGGTACAAAACACACGGCGAACACCACCAGCACCACCACAATCAGCTTGATGGACTTGGTGCGTGAGGGTGAGCTCCTCTGGCTGGGCGAAAGCCCCCGTCTGGGCCGACACAGAGCCCTCGCCATCAGACAGTAACAGACCATGATGACCATGAAGGGGACGCCGAACAGCAGGACCATGACCGTAGAGCTGTAGTCCACATACTCCTCAAACTGTTCCGGACTGGTCGTATCGTGACACAGCGTGTCGTTGTCCCTCTGACTGGTGGTGACGAAGATGAGGTTGGGCACCAGACACGCCGTGACGGCAACCCACACCATGCCACACACGACGTGGGCATGGCGCGGCTTCACCATGGTCAGGGCCTTGATGGGGTGGCAGATGCCCAGGTAGCGGTGGACGCTGGTGCAGGTGAGGAAGAGGATGCTGCAGTAGAGGTTGGCGTAGAATAAGAAGCGAACGATCTTGCAGGCGGCAACGCCAAAGGGCCAGTGGCTGCGGTTAGCGTAGTAGTAGATGAGGGTGGGCAGGGAGAGAACGTACAGGAAGTCTGACAGGGCCAGGTGGAACATGTAGACGGTGCTGGTGTTCCACGGTCGCATCTTGGTCAGGAACATCCACAGAGCCACTGAGTTCAGCACCAGACCCAGAACACACACCAGGCTGTAGGACACAGGCAGTAAGATGTACTTAAACTCCTCATTGAAGCGACAGGTGTCGTTGGAATACCCAGCATGCAGAATCAGACTGGACCGGTTCTGCACAAGGTGGCTGTGGATAGCTGAGTCCATCTTCTGTCTTTTCAGCAGAGAGCCAAAACTTGCCTTGTAATATCTGTGGAGAAATGTAATAAATGAGGTATCCACATGGCATCACTGTGAAATACTGGTTTCGATAAAAACATGAATTTCAATTTTGAAGCAGTGGCCAATTATTTTCTTCAGGACAAAATATAACAGCATGTTGTGTTAAAAATACAAAACGTCTTGTTGGCATCTTTGATGAATTAACTGATGTTCCTTGCCAATAAAAGTTCACTGCACTGCGTACAGACATAGCCTAACCTAAACAATAGTTGTATCTTCCCACATAGCCTATCCTGAAATGTACCCCACCTCCCCGAGCTATAACTATAAACTGACAACATTGGTGTTGTATCTAAATCTCTTATCCAACTAATCCGGCGGGTACATAGTTACAGAGAAACGCGCGAACGGTCAATTGTATTCCATAGAAAAAAAGTGACGACGATGCGGACTTCTAGAAAACCTAGCAACCCTAATAATAGTACTATCGCTAATAAACCTGACATAAGGAATATATAACTTAAAAGTTGAACTTAAATCCGAGATATTGGTGTACAACTTACCCAGTTAAGATCCCAATGTGACCGCTGCAGTGAGTGCACTATCTCTGCAAACAGTTTGGATAGATATAGGATATACGCCTGACTGACTGTGGGTTGGACCGTCCGGCAAATAAAGGAAATAGGTCCCCCTCTCCTCGTCCGTCCCCCTGAAATCCAACTCCTATAGGCGATCACTGAGGTAGGTTAGGCCTATTGGTTTCAAAGCCGATATTCAATCAATGTTTTATCATTATAAGACCGATTTCAAAAAGATTTTGACATTGATTAATAGCATTTTTTAAATTATTTATTATTTTTTACAATAACATTGATTTGAGGTTTAGTAAATGTGCCATATGTTCACAGGAACTTGTGATTAAGCCTACTCGGAAACAAATTGTTCACAGATAACCGCAACCACTCCATAAAGCAAGTCAGTAGATGAGCTGAAAATTGCGTGCTTAGCCTATAAACCAGATACATAAAGACATACGGCACATTGAGTGAGTGGTGTCAGGGACCAAATGAGGAAATTGACGAGATGACACTACATACAGTGAGGGAAAAAAGTATTTGATCCCCTGCTGATTTTGTACGTTTGCCCACTGACAAAGAAATGATCAGTCTATAATTTAAATGGTAGGTTTATTTGAACAGTGAGAGACAGAATCACAACAAAAGAAATCCAGAAAAACGCATTTCAAAAATGTTATAAATTAATTTGCATTTTAATAATGAGGCAAATAAGTATTTGACCCCTCTGCAAAACATGACTTAGTACTTGGTGGCAAAACCCTTGTTGGCAAAAACAGAGGTCAGACATTTCTTGTAGTTGGCCACCAGGTTTGCACACATCTCAGGAGGGATTTTGTCCCACTCCTCTTTGCAGATCTTCTCCAAGTCATTAAGGTTTCGAGGCTGACGTTTGGTAACTCGAACCTTCAGCTCCCTCCACAGATTTTCTATGGGATTAAGGTCTGGAGACTGGCTAGGCCACTCAGGACCTTAATGTGCTTCTTCTTGAGCCACTCCTTTGTTGCCTTGGCCGTGTGTTCTGAGTCATTGTCATGCTGGAATACCCATCCACAACCCATTTTCAATGCCCTGGCTGAGGGAAGGAGGTTCTCACCCAAGATTTGACGGTACATGGCCCCGTCCATCGTCCCTTTGATGCGGTGAAGTTGTCCTGTCCCCTTAGCAGAAAAACACCCCCAAAGCATAATGTTTCCACCTCCATATTTGATGGTGGGGATGGGTTCTTGGGGTCATAGGCAACATTCCTCCTCCTCCAAACACGACGAGTTGAGTTGATGCCAAAGAGCTCCATTTTGGTCTCATCTGATCACAACACTTTCACCCAGTTGTCCTCTGAATCATTCAGATGTTCATTGGCAAACTTCAGACGGGCATGTATATGTGCTTTCTTGAGCAGGGGGACCTTGCGGGCACTGCAGGATTTCAGTCCTTCATGGCGTAGTGTGTTACAAATTGTTTTCTTGGTGACTATGGTCCCAGCTGCCTTGAGATCATTGACAAGATCCTCCCGTCTAGTTCTGGTCTGATTCCTCACCGTTCTCATGATCATTGCAACTCCACGAGGTGAGATCTTGCTTGGAGCCCCAGGCCGAGGGAGATTGACAGTTCTTTTGTGTTTCTTCCATTTGCGAATAATCGCACCAACTGTTGTCACCTTCTCACCAAGCTGCTTGGCGATGGTCTTGTAGCCCATTCCAGCCTTGTGTAGGTCTACAATCTTGTCCCTGACATCCTTGGAGAGCTCTTTGGTCTTGGCCATGGTGGAGAGTTTGGAATCTGATTGATTGCTTCTGTGGACAGGTGTCTTTTAAACAGGTAACAAACTGAGATTAGGAGCACTCCCTTTAAGAGTGTGCTCCTAATCTCAGCTCGTTACCTGTATAAAAGACACCTGGGAGCCAGAAATCTTTCTGATTGAGAGGGGGTCAAATACTTATTTCCCTCATTAAAATGCAAATCAATTTATAACATTTTTGACATGCGTTTTTCTGGATTTTTTTGTTGTTATTCTGTCTCTCACTGTTCAAATAAACCTACCATTTAAATTATAGACTGATCATTTCTTTGTCAGTGGGCAAACGTACAAAATCAGCAGGGGATCAAATACTTTTTTCCCTCACTGTACCTGACCTCAAAAGTATGTTACTTCCTTTCAATAGAAGGGGAATTAATCCTAGCAATTTCATATGAACTGGCACATAACCAAAAGCCCCCGAAATCTTATGGCTCAACACCGTGGGTAACCCACTGTGTATTTAATTGCATACACACTGTAATAAATCAGAGTGGAAATAAAACGAACTGCGATTAGCTGTTTAATGATCTTGTAACGTCTTCTTCCAACTCACACTCTCAAACACGTAGATGAACGCAGCTCACTTTCCAGCCCACTTTCCAGCTCACACTCTCAAACACATAGATCCCCTGAACACAGCTCACTCTCCAGATCCCAATCACCTGAATCCCCCCCCCCCCCCCCGTAATTTACTCTTCCCATGTATGATAACTTTTGCCTGCCTCACTGACAACGCCTTTTGCCTATTCCCTGCCTGTACTTTAGCCTATTGGATTTCCTGTTATCAACCTATTGCCTGATCTCCCAGACAACATTACTAGCTTTTTCCCTACCTGTACTGTTGCCTTTTTGGACCCCTGTGTATGACCTTCTGCCTGCACTTGGACCCAGCTACCTGCCTCCACCTGTGGTCCTTTACAGTAAACACCTGCTGCGCCCTCTCCTTGAAACCTGCTCTCTGTCTCCCATCGTGTTCATTACAGACCTAGACTTCCACTAGCCACCTAACTGCACTAGCCTACTATTAATTGACCAGAGCAGCTGTCTCAATATTGAGAATAAAGCATCAGTTTGTTCCCATTTAAATAACCATTGGTTGTTGGTAATGTATTTGATTTTCCAAATGACTGATAAGGTTAGTATAAGGTGAAAGTGATTAATAAGACTGTGTATTCTACCAGAAAGTAGTCTACTATGTCTCCACACCTAGTCCACCTCTGTCCCACTAGTCCTCATAATCATGTTTCTCTACTGCCACCCAAGCCTTCCGGACTGGCAGCTTACTAAACAGTACACCTCTCCCTGGGTGATACATTGCTCCAGCTTTGTTTTTATGAAGTTAATATTTACACAGTTCTGTAAATGTTTGTCGCAAAGTACCACATTTACACAGCGTTTGATCCTGGCGTGATAGGAGAAATTGAATATAGTCTCTGGACAACTTTCCACATCACCTGCTGGATTTTGCCTCGAGATGTGAGTGATAAAATGATAAAACATGATCATAAAGAAATAAATGTGGGCAGGATGAGCAGGAACCCAGTGTTGGAAGAGATAAATAGTACAGTTCTTATCTGGCTGGGAATGTGTCCCGCCCTGACCTGAGAGAGACGGTTTATTTCTCTATTTTGTTAGATCAGGGTGTGGGGTGGGCATTCTATGTTTTGTATTTCTTTGTGTTGGGCCGAGTATGGTTCCTAATCAGAGGCAGCTGTCTATCGTTGTCTCTGATTATGAATCATACTTAGGCAGCCTTTTCCCACCTGTGTTTTGTGGGTAGTGGTTTTCTGTTTTGTATTTCGTTACCTGACGGAACTGTTTGGCTTTTCGTTTTGTTTCTTTGTTCTAGTGTTTCATTGTTTAATAAATATAATGAACACTTACAACGCTGCGCTTTGGTCCCCTCTCTACGACAGCCGTAACAGAACTACCCACCACCAAAGGACCAAGCAGCGTGGTCAGGAGGACTGGACCTGGGAGGAAATCCTAGATGGGGCAGAACCCTGGACAAGGCCTGGGGAGTATCGCTGTCCGCAAGAGGAGATAGAGGCATCGAAAGCGGAATGGCGATACTATGAGGAACAAGCACGGCAGCAACGGAAGCCCGAGAGGCAGCGGCCCAATTATTTTTGTGGGGGGAGGGCACACGGGGAGATTGGCAAAGTCGGGGTTGAGACCTGAGCCAACTCCCCGTGCTTACCGTGGGGATCGAGTGACCGAGCAAGCGCCGTGTTATGCGGTGATGCGCATTGTGTCGCCAGTGCGCACAGCCCAGTGCGCTCAGTACAAGCTCCTCACGGTTGCCGTGCTAGAGTTGGCAGTCAGCCAGGAAGAAGTGCGCCGGCTCAGCGTTCCTGGTCTCCAGTGCGACTCTTCGGCCCAGGTTATCCTGCGCCAGCTCTACGCACGGTACCCCCCGTTCACCAGCACAAACCAGTTCGTCCTGTGCCAGCGCTCCGCCCTTGCTGGGCTAAAATAAACATCCAGCCAGGACGGGGTGTGCCAGCCCTAAGCTCCAGACCTCCAGTGCGCCTCCACGGCCTAGTATACCCTGTGCCTGCTCTGCGCACCCAGTCTCCTATGCATCTCCCCAGTCCGGTGAGACCGGTTGCAGCTCCACGTAGGAGGCCTCCAGTGATGATCCATGGCACGAAGCCTCCAGTGATAATCCATGGTCCGGAGCCTCCAGTGATGATCCATGGCACGAAGCCTCCAGTGATGATCCATGGCCCGGAGCCTGTAGGGATGATCCATGGCCCGGAGCCTGTAGGGATGATCCATGGCCCGGAGCCTGTAGAGATGATCCATGGCACGAAGCCTCCAGTGATAATCCATGGCCGGAGCCTCCAGTGATGATCCATGGCACGAAGCCTCCAGTGATGATCCATGACCCGGAGCCTGTAGGGATGATCCATGGCACAAAGCCTCCAGTGATAATCCATGGCCCGGAGCCTGTAGGGATGATCCATGGCCCGGAGCCTGTAGAGATGATCCATGGCACGAAGCCTGTAAGGATGATCCATGGCCCGGAGCCTGTAGAGATGATCCATGGCACAAAGCCTCCAGTGATGATCCATGGGGCTGGAACCTGTAGTGATGATCCATGGCACGGAGCCTGCTGCGACAGTCCCCTGTCCAGAGCCTCCAGCGACGGTCCCCAGTCCGGAGCCTCCAGCGGCGCTCCCCAGTCCGGAGCCTCCAGCGACGCTCCCCAGTCCGGAGCCTCCAGCGACGGTCCGCAGCCCGGAGTCTTCAGCGGCGGTCCACAGCCCGGAGTCTTCAGCAGCGGTCCGCAGCCCAGAGTCTTCAGCGGCGGTCCGCAGCCCGGAGTCTTCAGCGGCGGTCCGCAGCCCGGAGTCTTCAGCGGCGGTCCGCAGCCCGGAGTCTTCAGCGGCGGTCCGCAGCCCGGAGTCTTCAGCGGCGGTCCGCAGCCCGGAGTCTTCAGCGGCGGCCCGCAGCCCAGAGTCTTCAGCAGCGGTCCGCAGCCCAGAGTCTTCAGCGGCGGTCCGCAGCCCGGAGTCTTCAGCGGCGGTCCGCAGCCCGGAGTCTTCAGCGGCGGTTGGCAGTTCAGAGGCTCTGGCGATGATCCACGGTCTGGTTCCTCCGGCGACACAGAAGCGGGGGGATCAGCGGGCGGTGTGGGGGCTACGCCCCGAACCAGAGTCGCCGCCAAGAATAGATGCCCACCCGGACCCTCCCCTATAGGTTCAGGTTTGTGGCCGGGAGTCCGCACCTTGGGGGGGGTACTGTCACGCCCTGACCTGAAAGAGACAGTTTATTTCTCTATTTTGTTAGGTCAGGGTGTGGGGTGGGCATTCTATTTTTTGTATTTCTTTGTGTTGGGCCGTGTATGGTTCCTAATCAGAGGCAGCTGTCTATCATTGCCTCTGATTATGAATCATACTTAGGCAGCCTTTTCCCACCTGTGTTTTGTGGGTAGTGGTTTTCTCTTTCGTATTTCATTACCTGACGGAACTGTTTGGCTTTTCGTTTTGTTTCTTTGTTCTAGTGTTTCATTGTTTAATAAATATAATGAACACTTACAACGCTGCGCTTTGGTCCCCTCTCTACGACAACAGAATGTCAGTTTTCTCATGACTCGAAACAGGGCCACCAGAAACCACAATATGTACTCTCCTAGAGATATACATTAGATCAGGGGTCATAATTACCAAGTGTTTTAGAGTATGAGTGCTGATCTAGAATCAGCTTTGCATTTTAGATCACAATGAGTAAGATTGTATTGACAGGGAGGACCTGACCCTAGATCAGCACTCCTCCTACTCTGAGACGCTATGTGAATACGGGTCCAGATTCCATTACTGTACAATAAATAGTGATATGTAGACAGTGTGTCTACAAAGCCATAGGGGTGGCCCTGTAGGAAAATGTAGATTTGATTTATGGCGCCTCAAGTGTGTTTATCTAAGTGGACGAATTCCTGCAGGATATCCGAAACAATGTACTGACTCATACAGTAAAATAACATAGGGACACACCTCTGCAGGAAGAGAGATCCCTATACATCATTGTGATCACCAATAACAGGATGCTAACGCTGAACAATTTGAAACGTGCATTGTATTAAAACCTCTACGGGATCGGTGTCCCCCCTGCGGGATGGTTAAGCTAATGTAGGCTAATGTGATTAGCATGAGGTTGTAAGTAACAAGAACATTTCCCAGGACATAGACATATCTGATATGGGCAGAAAGCTTAAATTCTTGGTAGCCTAACTGCACTGTCCAATTTACAGTAGCTATTGCAGTGAAAGAATACCATGCTATTGTTTGAGGAGACTGCACAATTATGAACTTGAAAATGTATTAATAAACCAATTAGGAACATTTGGGCAGTCTTGATACAACATTTTTAACAGATATGCAATGGTTTATTGGATCAGTCTAAAACTTTGCGCATACACTGCTGCCATCTAGTGGACAAAATCTAAATTGCGCCTGAGCTGGAATAATACATTATGGCCTTTCTCTTGCATTTCAAAGCTGATGGGGGAAAAAACGTTTTTTTTCTTTGTATTATTTTACAACATCTAATGTGTTATATTGTCCTACATTAATTTCACATTTCCACAAACTGCAAAGTGTTTCCTTTCAAATAGGTCGTGAGACACAGGCAGTTAGATTTGGGTATGTCATTTTAGGCGAAAATTTAAAAAAAGGGTCGAACCCTTAAGAGTTAAGTTAATATTTTTGCCCTTACAGATGCCCTGGCAAAAACAACATCACTTTCACACATGTGAAAGATTGCTATGGAGGATTTATACTGTGAATAACTATTTATGATAAATGTGCAAATTTAGTTCTTCTAACAGATTCGGTTAATTTAAGTGTCATGGTGTCATGGTGCTAGTTTGCTATGCATTCTTTCAGTGGGGCTGGCAGTGCTACTACTCATATCCTGGGGCCAGTTCAGCTTTGGAGAGGAGCCAGGGTTGCGATGGTAATTTGCCCTCCTGCCCCTCCTCTGCCTTCCCCTTTAAACCCTGACCCCTGACCCATGGCGAAGTCAGTACTGCTTTGTGTGTGGTGTGTGTGTGTTGTGTGTGTGTTAATGCACACTACAGCAACCCATTCAATTCTCCCTCCAGTATGTCCCCAGTGATGCGTTGGGCTGACCGCACCACCCTCTGGAGAGACCTGCGGTTGTGGACTGTGCAATTGCCGTACCAGATGGTGATACAGCCTGACAGGATGCTCTCAATATTGCATTTGTAGAAGTTTATGAGGTAGTTGGGTTCTGAAAATATGAAATATACTTATTCATGTCACAGAGGGAGAGAGGGGAACGTAATAATGTTTACATTTTCTCCGGATATGTTATTGTTAGCCATCAGGGATCCGATGGGAGGAAAAAAGACAGTCTGGTACGAGTAAACATGACAGCCGTGAGTTGGGGCAGAGGCCAGGTCAGATGAAGTGAGGAAGAACAGATATCACTAAGGTTCTGTCAAGCAACAGAGATGCATTGGCTGTTCAGATGTGTAGGAGAAGACAGCATAGGACCAAGGGTTAAACATCAGTGCTTCCATAAATATGTATTTCGTCTTATGCAGCTGTATTGACCCAATGGGTGAATTAACTTGGTTGGAGCTTTCATAGTGTCCGTCAAGTTCTTACACTGATATTTAGAACCTAACAAGAGGGAGGCTATATACAGGGGTACCGGTAGAGAGTCAATCTGCAGGGGCACCGGTGTCGAGGTAATTGAGGTAATATGTACATGTAAGTAGAGTTATTAAAGTGACTATCCATCGATAATAACAGAGAGTATCAGGAACATACGGGGGGGGGTCTAAGGCACTGCATCACAGTGCCAGCTGTGCCACTAGAGAACCTGGTTAGAGTCCAGGCTCTGCCGCAGCCGGCCGCAACCAGGAGACCAATGGGGTGGTGCACAATTGGCCCAGCGTCGCCAGGGTTAGGGGAGGGTTTAGCCGGCTGGGATATTCCTGTCCCATCGCGAACCAATGATTCCTGTGGCAGGACGGGCGCAATGCACACTGACATGGTTGCCGTGTGTACGGTGCGTCCTCCGACACATTGGTGCAGCTGGCTTCCGGGTTAAGCGGGTGTTGTGTCAAGAAGCAGTGTGGCTTGGTTGTGTTTCGGAGGACGCACGGCTTACAACCTTTGCCACTCCTGAGTCCGTACGGGAATTGCAGCGATGGGACTGGACTGTAACAACCAATTGGATACCATGAAATTGGTGAGAAAAAGGGGTAAACAAATTACGAGTCTTATGGCTTGGGGGTAGAAGCTGGTTAGAAGCCTCTTGTTCCTAGACTTGCACTCCGGTACCGCTTGCCATGCGGTAGCAGAGAGAACAGTCTATCACTAAGGTGGCTGGAGTCTGACAATTTTTAGAGCCTTCCTCTGACACCGCCTGGTATAGAGGTCCTGGTTGGCAAGAAGCTTGGCCCCGGAGATGTACTGGGCCGTAAGTACTACCCTCTGTAGTGCCTTGTGGTCGGAGGCCGAGCATTTGTCATACCAGGCAGTGATGCAACCCGTCAGGATGCTCTCAATGTTGCAGCTGTAAAACCTTTTGAGGATCTGAGGACCCATGCCAAATCTTTTCAGTCTCCTGAGGGGGAATGGGTTTTGTCGTGCCCTCTTCACGACTGTCATGGTGTGCTTGTACCATGTTAGTTTGTCAGTGATGTGGACGTCAAGGAACTTGAAGCTCTCAACCTGCTCCACTACAGCCCCGTCGATGAGAATGGGGATGTGCTCGGTCCTCCTTTTCCTGTAATCTCCTTTGTCTTGATCACGTTGAGGGAGAGGTTGTTGTCCTTGAACCACACCGTCAGGTCTCTGACCACCTCCCTATAGGCTGTCTCATCGTTGTCGGTGATCAGGCCTAATGATCATGCCTAAACTTAATGATGGTGTTAGAGTTGTGCCTGGCCGTGCAATCATGAGTTAACAGGGAGTACAGGAGGGGACTGAGCATGCACCCCTGAGGGGCCCCTGTGTTGAGGATCAGCATGGCGGATGTGTTGTTACCTACCCTTACGGGGTGGCCCGTCAGGAAGTCCAGGATCCAGTTGCAGAGGGAGGTGTTTAGTCCTAGGGTCCTTAGCTTAGTGATGAGCTTTTAGGGCACTATGGTATTGAACGATGAGCTGTAGTCAATGAATAGCATTCTCACATAGGTTTTCCTTTTTTCCAGGTGTGAAAGGGCAGTGTGTAGTGTAATAGTAATTGCATCATCTGTGGATTTGTAGGGGTGGTATGCAAATTGGAGTGGGTCCATGGTTTCTGGGATAATGGTGTTGATGTGAGCCATGACCTGCCTTTCAAAGCACTTCATGGCTACAGACATGAGTGCTATGGGTTGGTAGTCATTTAGGCAGGTTACCTTAGTGTTCTTTGGCACAGGGACTATGGTGGTCTACTTGAAACATGTTGGTATTACAGACTCGGACAGGGAAAGGTTGAAAATGTCAGTGAAGACACTTGCCAGTTTGTCAGTGCATGCTCGGAGTACACGTCCTGGTAATCTGTCTGGCTCTGCGTCCTTGTGAATTACTCAAATCGGCTGCGGAGAGCGTGATCACACAGTCATCCGGAGCAGCTGATGCTCTCATGCATGTTTCAGTGTTACTTGCCTCGAAGCGAGCATAGAAGTTATTTAGCTTGTCTGGTAGGCTCGTGTCGCTAGGCAGCTCTCGGCTGTGCTTCCCTTTGTAGTCTGTAATAGTTTGCAAGCCCTGCCACGTCCGACGAGCATCAGAGCTGGTGTAGTACGATTCGATCTTAGTTCTGTATTGATGCTTTGCCTGTTTGATGTTTTTGTCTGAGGGTATAGCGGGATTTCTTATAAACTTCCGGGTTAGAGTCCCGCTCCTTGAAAGCGGCAGCTCTACCCTTTAGCTCAGTGTGAATGTTGCCTGTAATCCATGGCTTCTGGTTGAGGTATGTACGTACAGTCACTGTGGGGACAACGTCATCGATGCACTTATTGATGAAGCCATTGACTGATTTGGTGTACTCCTCAATGCCATCGGAAGAATCCCGGAACATATTTACAGTCTGTGCTAGCAAAACATTCCTGTAGTTTAGCATCTGTTTCATCTGAACACTTTATGGACCGAGTCACTGGTGCTTCCTGCTTAAATTTTGGCTTGTAAGCAGGAATGAGGAGGATATAATTATGGTCAGATTTGCCAAATGGAGGGCGAGGGAGAGCTTGGTACGCGTCTCTGTGTGTGGAGTAAAGGTGGTCTAGAGTTTTTATCCTCTCTGGTTACACATTTAACATGCTGATAGAAATGAGGTAAAACGGACTTAAGTTTCCCTGCATTAAAGTCCCCGGCCACTAGGAGTGCCAATATTCCTCTCTGTTGTCTCCTGAAGTCCACATATCTGTCCTTAGCTTTGTTGACGTTGAGGTAGAGGTTATTATCCTGGCACTACTGCGTCAGGGCCCTCACCTCCCTGTAGGCTGTCTCATTGTTGTTGGTAATCAGGCCTACCACTGTTGTGTCATCAGCAAAGTTGTTGATTGAGTTGGAGATGTGCACGGCCACGCAGTCGTGAATAATATTACTGCATCAATGTTTGGTCTTTGAGGAGAACTTTGATGACATCTACAGTTGAATTTGGAAGTTTACATACACTTAGGTTGTAATCATTAAAACTCATTTTTCAACCACTCCACAAATTTCTTGTGAACCAACTATAGTTTTGGCAAATCGGTTAGGACATCTATTTGGTGTATGACACAAGACATTTTTCCAACAATTGTTTGCAGACAGATTATTTCACTTATAATTCACTGTATCACAATTCCAGTTGGCCAGAAGTTTACATACACTAAATTGACTGTGTCTTTAAACAGCTTGGAAAGTTCCAGAAAACAGTGTGATGGCTTTAGAAGCTTCTGATAGGCTAATTGACATCATTTGAGTCAATTGGAGGTGTACCTGTGGATGTATTTCAAGGCCTACCTTCAAACTCTGTGCCTCTTTGCTTGACATCATGGGAAAATCAAAAGAAATCAGCCAAGACCTCAGGAAAAAAATAGTAGACCTCCACAAGTCTGATTCATCTTTGGGAGCAATTTCCAAACGCCTGAAGGTACCACATTCATCTGTACAAACAATAGTACGCAAGTATAAACACCATGGGACCACGCAGCCGCCATACCGCTAAGGAAGGAGACACTTTCTGTCTCTTAGAGATGAACGTACTTTGGTGCGAAAAGTGCAAATCAATTCCAGAACAACAGCAAAGGACCTTGTGAAGATGCTGGAGGAAACAGGTACAAAAGTATCTATATCCACAGTAAAACGAGTCCTATATCAACATAACCTGAAAGGTCGCTCAACAAGGAAGAAGCCACTGCTCCAAAACCCCCATAAAAAAACCAGACTACGGTTTGCAACTGCACATGGGGACAAAGATCGTACTTTTTGGAGAATTGTCCTCTGGTCTGATGAAACAAAAATAGAACTGTTTGGCCATAATGACCATCGTTATGTTTGGAGGAAAAAGGGGGAGGCTTGCAACCCGAAGAACACTATCCCAACCGTGAAGCACAGGGGTGGCAGCATCATGTTGTGGAGGTGCTTTGCTGCAGGAGGGACTGGTGCACTTCACAAAATAGATGGCATCACAAGGGAGGAAAACGATGTGGATATATTGAAGCAACATCTCAAGACATCAGTCAGGAAGTTACAGCTTGGTCGCAAATGGGTCTTCCAAATGGACAATGACCCAAGCATACTTCCAAAGTTGTGGCAAAATGGCTTAAGGACAACAAAGTCAAGGTATTGGAGTAGCCATCACAAAGCCCTGACCTCAATCCTATAGAACATTTGTGCGAGCAAGGAGGCCTACAAACCTGACTCAGTTACACCAGCGCTGTCAGGAGGAATGGCCCAAAATTCACCCAAGGTGTCGTGGGAAGCTTGTGGAAGGATACCCAAAATGTTTGACCCAATTAAACAATTTAAAGGCAATGCTACCAAATACTAATTGAGTGTATGTAAACTTCTGACCCACTGGGAATGTGATGAAAGAAATAAAAGCTGAAATAAATAATAATAATACATTTCACATTCTTAAAATAAAGTGGTGATCCTAACTGACCTAAGACAGGGAATGTTTACTCTGATTAAATGTCAGGAATTGTGAAAAACTGAGTTGAAATGTATTTGGCTAAGATGTATGTAAACTTCCGACTTCAACTGTTCATACAATATCCCATAATGACCAAGTAAAAAACATTTTTGCAAATTTATTGAAAATTAAGTATAGAAATATCTCATTTACATAAGTAGTCACACCCCTGAGTCAATACTTTGTAGAAGCACCTTTGGCAGCGATTACAGCTATGAGTCTTTCTGTGTAAAAGTCTCGAAGAGCTTTCCACTCTTGCCCATTATTCTTTAAAAAAAATTTCAAGCTCTGTCAAATTGGTTGTTGATCATCGTGAGACAAAAACTGTCAGGTCTTGCCATAGATTTTGAAGTAGATTTAAGTCAAAACTGTAACTCAGCAGAACATTCACTGTCTATTTAGTAAGCAAATCCAGTGTAGATTTGACCTTGTGTTTTAGGTTATTGTCCTGCTGAATGGTGAATTCATCTCCCAGTGTCTGGTGGAATGCAGACTGAACCAGGTTTTCCTCTAGGATTTTGCCTTTGCTTAGCTCCATTACGTTTCTTTTTTATCGTGAAAAACTCCCCAGTCCTTAACGATTACAAGCATACCTATAACATGATGCAGCCACCACTTTGCTTGAATATATGGACATTGATACTCAGTGATGTGTTGTATTGGATTTGCCCCAAACATAGTCTCTCCTATCATTGATATGCGGATGACACTACTTTTCTCCTTCCCCCTTTCTGACACCCAACACGCATCTCTGCGTGCCTGGCAGACTTTTCAGATTGGATATCAGCCCACCACCTCAGTCTCAAACTCGACAACACGGAGCTGCTCTTCCTCCTGGGGAAGGCCTGCCCACTCCAAGACCTCTCCATCACGGTTGACAACTCCACGTTGTACCCCTCCCACAGTGCAAAGAACCTTGGCGTGAGCCTGGACAACCCCTGTTGTTCTCTGCAAACATCAAAGCAGTGACTCGCTCCTGCAGGGTTCATGCTCTACAACATCCTAAGAGTACGACCCTACGTCACACAGGAAACGGTGCAGATCCAGGCACTTGTAATCTCCCGTCTAGACTACTACAACTCGCTGTTGGCTGGGCTCCCCGCTTGTGCCATCAAACCCCTGCAAGTTATCCAGAACACTGCAGCCCACCTTCCCAAATTCTCTTATGTCACCGCGCTCCTCGGCACACTCCATGAGCTTTCAGTCGAAGCTCGCATCCACTACCATGGTACTTGCCTACTAAGCAGCAAGAGGTACTGCCCCTCCCTACCTTCAGGCTCTACTCAAACCCTACACCCCAACTCGAGTACTCTGTTTTGCCACCTCTGGTCTCTTGGCCCTCCCACCCCTACGCGAGAGCAGCTCCCGGTCAGCCCATTCCAAGCTTTTCTCTATCCTGGCACCCCAATTGTGGAACCAGCTTTCCCCTGAAGCTAGGACAGCCGAGTCCCTGCCCATCTTCCGAAAACATCTGAAACCCTACCTCCTTAAAGAGTATCTTAAATAATCCCAATATTTTAATACTGTACAGGCTTCTTTCTTTTCACTCTGTCAATTAGGTTAGTATTGTGGAGTAAATACAATGTTGTTGATCCATTTCACTCAGTTTTCTCCTATCACAGCCATTAAACTCTGTAACTGTTTTAATGTCACCATTGGCCTCATGGTGAAATCCCTGCGCGGTTTCCTTCCTCTACGGCATTTGAGTTAGGAAGGACGCCTGTATCTTTGTAGTGACTGGGTGTACTGATACACCACCCAAAGTGTAATTCATAACTTCCACCATGCTCAAAGGGATATCAAATGTCTGCTTTTCTTCATTTTTACCCATCTACCAATAGGTGCCCTTTGCGAGGCATTGGAAAACCTCCCTGGTCTTTGTGGTTGAACCTGTGTTTGAAATTCACTGCTTGACTTATGGACCTTACAGATAATTGTATGTGTGGGGTACAGAGATGAGGTAGTCATTCAAAAATCACATTAAACCCTATTATTGCACACAGAGTGAGTCCATACAACTTATTATGTGACTTGTTATGCACATTTTTACTCCTGAACTTAATTTAGCTTTGCCATAATGAAGGAGTTGAATGCTTATTGACCCAAGACATTTCAGCTTTTCATTTTTAATTAATCTGTACAAATTTCAAAAAACCTAATTCCGCTTTGACATTATGGGGTATTGTGTGTAGGCCAGTGAAAAAAAAAATCTCAATTTAATCCATTTTATATTCAGGCTGTAACACAACAAAATGTTGAAAAAGTCAAGGGGTGTGAATACTTTCTGAAGGACAGCATGTTCACTGTTGACTTTGAAACTGGTGTTTTGCAGGTACTATTTAATTAAGCTGCCAGTTGAGGACTTGTGAGGGGTCTGTTTCTCAAACTAGACACTCTTATGTACTTTTCCTCTTGCTCAGTTGTGCACCGGGGCCTCCCACTTAGAGCCAGTTTGCGCTGTTCTGTGAAGGGAGTAGTACATAGTGTTGTACGAGATCTTCAGCTTCTTTGCAATTTCTCGCATGGAATAGCCTTCATTTCTCAGAACAAGAATAGACTGGTGAGTTTCAGAAGAAAGTGCTTTGTTTCTGACCATTTTGAGCTTGTAATTGAACCCACAAATGCTGATGCTCCAGATACTCAACTAGACTAAAGAAGGCCAGTTTTATTGCTTCTTTAATCAGAACAACAGTTTTCAGCTGTGCTAACATAATTGCAAAAGTGTTTACTAATGATCAATTAGCCTTTTAAAATGATAAACTTGGATTAGCTAACACAACGTGCCATTGGAACACAGGAGTGATGGTTGTTGATAATAGGCCTCTGTACACCTATGTAGATATATTAGTCATTTACAACATTAACAATGTCTACACTGTATTTCTGATCAATTTGATGTTATTTTAATGGACAAAACATTTGCTTTTATTTCAACAATGACATTTTTAAGTGACCCCAAACTTTTGAACGGTAGTGTATAAACTCAGCAAAAAAAGAAATGTCCTCTCACTGTCAACTGTGTTTATTTTCAGCAAACTTAATGTGTAAATATTTGTATGAACATAACAATATTCAACAACTGAGACATAAACTGAACAAGTTCCACAAACATGTGACTTACAGAAATTGAATAATGTGTCCCTGAACAAAGGGGCCGTCAAAATCAAAAGTAACAGTCAGTATCTGGTGTGGCCACCAGCTGCATTAAGTACTGCAGTGCATCTCATCCTCATGGACTGCACCAGATTAGCCAGTTCTTGCTGTGAGATGTTACCCCACTCTTCCACCAAGGCACCTGCAAGTTCCCGGACATTTCTGGGGGGAATGGCCCTAGCCCTCACCTTCCGATCCAACAGGTCCCAGACGTGCTCAACGGGATTGAGATCCGGGCTCTTCGCTGGCCATGGCAGAACACTGAAATTCCTGTCTTGCAGGAAATCACTCACAGAACGAGCAGAATGGCTGGTGGCATTGTCATGCTGGAAGGTCATGTCAGGATGAGCCTGCAGGAAGGGTACCACATGAGTGAGGAGGATGTCTTCCCTGTAACGCACAGTGTTGAGATTGCCTGCAATGACAACAAGCTCAGTCCAATGATGCTGTGACACACCGCCCCACACCATGATACCATGACGGACCCTCGGTTTAAAGCTCATTCCTTCGATGACAAACGTGAATCCAACCATCACCCCTGGTGAGACAAAACCGTGACACGTCAGTGAAGAGCACTTTTTGCTAGTCCTATCTGGTCCAGCGACGGTGGGTTTGTGCCCATAGGCGACGTTGTTGCCGGTGATGTCTGGTGAGGACCTGACTTACAACAGGCCTACAAGCCCTCAGTCCAGCCTCTCTAAGCCGATTGCGGACAGTCTGAGCACTGATGGAGGGATTGTGCGTTCCTGGTGTAACTCGGGCAGTTGTTGTTGCCATCCTGTACCTGTCCCGCAGGTGTGATGTTCGGATGTACCGATCCTGTGCAGGTGTTGTTACACGTGGTCTGCCACTGCGAGGATGATCAGCTGTCTGTCCTGTCTCCCTGTAGTACTGTCTTAGGCGTCTCACAGTACGGACATTGCAGTTTATTGCCCTGGCCACATCTGCAGTCCTCATGCCTCCTTGCAGCATTCCTAAGGCACGTTCACGCAGATGAGCAGGGACCCTGGGCATCTTTCTTTTGGTGTTTTTCAGAGTCAGTAGAAAGGCCTCTTTAGTGTCCTAAGTTTTCATAACTGTGACCTTAATTGCCTACTGTATGTAAGCTGTTAGTGTCTTAACGATCGTTCCACAGGTGCATGTTCATTAATTGTTTATGGTTCATTGAACAAGCATGAGAAACAGTGTTTAAACCCTTTACAATGAAGATCTGTGAAGTTCTTTGGATTTTTACGAATTATCTTTGAAAGACAGGGTCCTGGGTTCTTTTTTTGCTGAGTTTATATAACGAGTTGTCATCCCTACTGCCTCTTAACTGGTGAATGATATCTGAGTTTTGGAGTGTGCCCCTGGCTGTCCGTAAATTACAAAAACAAGAAAACCGTGCAATTGCCATACCAGGCGGTGATATGGGCCGACAGGATGCTCTCAATATTGCATTTGTAGAAGTTCATGGGTCTTAGGGGCCAAAAACATTTCTTAAACCTCCTGAGGTTGAAGAGGCTGCTGTTGTGCTTTCTTCACCACACTGGATAGACCATTTCAGGTTGTCAGTGATGTGCACGCTGAGGAACTTGAAGATTTTCACCCTCTCCACTGTGACCCCGTCGATGCGGATGGGGGGGTGCTCTCTCTGCTGTCTCCTGAAGTACACGAATATGTCCTTTGTTTTGTTGACGTAGAGGTTATTTTCCTGGCACCACTCTGCCAGGGACCTCACCTCCCTGTAGGCTGTCTCATTGTTGTTGGTAATCAGGCCTACCACTGTTGTGTCATCAGCAAAGTTGTTGATTGAGTTGGAGACGTGCACGGCCACGCAGTCATGAATAATATTACTGCATCCATGTTTGGTCTATATGAACCTTGTTCTCTGAAGAGAACTTTGATGACATCTATATGGATGTATGATGTCTAACATATCTCTCTGGTCCTTTTATTTTTTCAGCCTGATCTCTAACAACTTTTTCTGTATGCAAGAGGTTTTGTTGCCCTTCTTAGGAATGCTGCCTCATCTGCATTGGACCCATCCCCCAGACAAACCTTTGGATGCTGTGACCTCCTGTGTGGAGGTTGGGCTAGCTAGTTTAATGTCAGTGTAACTTGAAATGCTCTGATTGGTCTATGGTGGTCAGTTTTGGTTAGAAAAAGTCACACCTTCATAGGTATACATTGTTCCGTCCTGCTTCTTCTTGTATCCTGTCCTTGGAGAAAAAGTCTTATGAGGAATGCTCTCTTTTCTAGGCTAGCTACTAGGCTTATGGCACGAGTAGGACCAATTTGTTCATGCTTTGTCTTGTAACTTTACGATGTACAACATATGCCTAAACTAATGCCTTGTTGATAGTAATGTCTTGTAACTTATGGTTTTGCCTTGTATAATGTAATTAATTCCTTTCATAATGTTATTAAATAGTTGCATTTTATATTCACATCTAATGACCATTTCTTGATCTTAGTCACCTAAACTATTAATACTTGATTGCGCATTGTTTAATCCTAATATCTAATGAAGTAAATATATTATATGCATATTATTGAATATAATTTAGCCCTATGTCTGTGTGTGTGTGTGTGTGTGTGTGTGTGTGTGTGTGTGTGTGTGTGTGTGTGTGTGTTTGTGTGAGTATGAGTTTGTTTGTGAGTGTGTGCGTGTCCACGTGTGCCAACGTGTGTGTATGTGATGGCCTGTTAATGGCTCATAAGCCTGGAATGTGAGTGGGCCACTGACGCAGCACACTAGAGAAACCCATTCAATTTGCCCTCCTGCCCCTTCTCTCCCTTCCCCTTTAGAGCCTGACCCCTGACCCTTGGATAAGTCAGTACCACTGTGTGTGTGTGTGTGTGTGTGTGTCTGCACGTGTGTTTGTGACGACCTGTTAATGGCTCACAAGCCTGGAATTTGAGTGGGCCAGTGACGCATCACACTACTGAAACCCACTCAGTACCAATCAAAGGACAGGCTGACTGGCTTTATATAGCATTCACAGACAGTCTGTCAGTGTACTGAATTTTCCTTTAGATCAAAATCTAATACATTGCTTAGTAGACTACCTTGGTAATTAGTTAGCAGCAGGTGAGCATTCAAACAGTCGCACTGTATCACAGTCACAATGAATCACAGCCACACAGAATCACAGTCACACCTTATCACAGCCACACTGAATCACAGTCACACCTTATCACAGCCACACTGAATCCCAGTCACACCTTATCACAGGCACACTGAATCACAGTCATACCTTATCACAGCCACACTGAATCACAGCCACACAGAATCACAGTCACACCTTATCACAGCCACACTGAATCACAGTCACTCCTTATCACAGGCACACTGAATCACAGTCACACCTTATCACAGGCACACTGAATCACAGTCACACCTTATCACAGGCACACTGAATCACAGTCACACATTATCACAGGCACACTGAATCACAGTCACACCTTCTCACAGGCACACTGAATCACAGTCACACATTATCACAGGCACACTGAATCACAGCCACACAGAATCACAGGCACACTGAATCACAGTCACACCTTATCACAGGCACACTGAATCACAGTCACACTGAATCACAGTCACACCTTATCACAGGCACACTGAATCACAGTCACACTGAATCACAGGCACACCTTATCACAGCCACACTGAATCACAGTCACACCTTATCACAGGCACACTGAATCACAGCCACACAGAATCACAGTCACACCTTATCACAGGCACACTGAATCACAGTCACACTGAATCACAGGCACACCTTATCACAGCCACACTGAATCACAGTCACACCTTATCACAGGCACACTGAATCACAGGCACACTGAATCACAGCCACACAGAATCACAGGCACACTGAATCACAGTCACACCTTATCACAGGCACACTGAATCACAGTCACACATTATCACAGGCACACTGAATCACAGGCACACCTTATCACAGCCACACTGAATCACAGTCACACCTTATCACAGGCACACTGAATCACAGTCACACTGAATCACAGCCACACAGAATCACAGGCACACTGAATCACAGGCACACCTTATCACAGGTACACTGAATCACAGTCACACATTATCACAGGCACACTGAATCACAGGCACACTGAATCACAGGCACACCTTATCACAGCCACACTGAATCACAGTCACACCTTATCACAGCCACACTGAATCACAGTCACACCTTATCACAGCCACACTGAATCCCAGTCACACCTTATCACAGGCACACTGAATCACAGTCATACCTTATCACAGCCACACTGAATCACAGCCACACAGAATCACAGTCACACCTTATCACAGCCACACTGAATCACAGTCACTCCTTATCACAGGCACACTGAATCACAGTCACACCTTATCACAGGCACACTGAATCACAGTCACACCTTATCACAGGCACACTGAATCACAGTCACACATTATCACAGGCACACTGAATCACAGTCACACCTTCTCACAGGCACACTGAATCACAGTCACACATTATCACAGGCACACTGAATCACAGCCACACAGAATCACAGGCACACTGAATCACAGTCACACCTTATCACAGGCACACTGAATCACAGTCACACTGAATCACAGTCACACCTTATCACAGGCACACTGAATCACAGTCACACTGAATCACAGGCACACCTTATCACAGCCACACTGAATCACAGTCACACCTTATCACAGGCACACTGAATCACAGCCACACTGAATCACAGTCACACCTTATCACAGGCACACTGAATCACAGTCACACTGAATCACAGGCACACCTTATCACAGCCACACTGAATCACAGTCACACCTTATCACAGGCACACTGAATCACAGTCACACTGAATCACAGCCACACAGAATCACAGGCACACTGAATCACAGTCACACCTTATCACAGGCACACTGAATCACAGTCACACATTATCACAGGCACACTGAATCACAGGCACACCTTATCACAGCCACACTGAATCACAGTCACACCTTATCACAGGCACACTGAATCACAGTCACACTGAATCACAGCCACACAGAATCACAGGCACACTGAATCACAGGCACACCTTATCACAGGTACACTGAATCACAGTCACACATTATCACAGGCACACTGAATCACAGGCACACTGAATCACAGGCACACCTTATCACAGCCACACTGAATCACAGTCACACCTTATCACAGGCACACTGAATCACTGTCACACTGAATCACAGGCACACCTTATCACAGCCACACTGAATCACAGGCACACTGAATCACAGGCACACTGAATCACAGTCACACCTTATCACAGCCACACTGAATCACAGTCACACTGAATCACAGCCACACAGAATCACAGGCACACTGAATCACAGTCACACCTTCTCACAGGCACACTGAATCACAGTCACACATTATCACAGGCACACTGAATCACAGGCACACCTTATCACAGCCACACTGAATCACAGGCACACTGAATCACAGGCACACTGAATCACAGTCACACTGAATCACAGCCACACAGAATCACAGGCACACTGAATCACAGTCACACTGAATCACAGCCACACAGAATCACAGGCACACTGAATCACAGGCACACCTTATCACAGGCACACTGAATCACAGCCACACATTATCACAGGCACACCTTATCACAGCCACACTGAATCACAGTCACACCTTATCACAGGCACACTGAATCACAGTCACACTGAATCACAGCCACACAGAATCACAGGCACACTGAATCACAGTCACACCTTATCACAGTCACACTGTATAAGACATATTTGTTCCAAACCTGGCATTGAACCAACCTGTAGTGGCAGGACAATGGCTGTTTGTTTTATAGAGAAGCAAGCAGGATCACTGTTTTGACATTCTGCCAAAAGTCCCAGAATCACATGAGGACGTCCTGTGATGACATCACGAGAGTTCCACCGTAGCCAGTCTGACTGGGCGTCTTATCATCCAGCAGCCTCTGAATCCAGGATAGGAGACCAGTACACGTTTGCCTCAGCGGTCAGCCAGGCAGTCACTGACACATACCTGCTGTCAGGGGAATCAGAGGAAAGTGTTGGTTCATTTTATATTGACCTGTCGTGTTGTATACACCACCACAGAAGATCACTAACACAGAGACCAATAATATATACAGATTTCTCCTAATCTCACACAGACAAACACATCATCCACTCTTAACTGTTAATAACTATAGAAGTAGAATGAGTAGTACTGACAGAACTAGCTAACCCACATACAGTGTGCTTGTATTGGCAGAACATTTGCTGTAAGGACTGATACTTGTTAATTTCCCACGATGACTGTTGCTCAATGGTTACATTCTTGGAATGGCACAATTTACATAAGAGGTACCATGTTTTTCTTCAAACATGCACGCCTTGATCTATTGAGCTACCGGGTGAGTGTACCACAGAGACAGAGTGGTGTGGTTTGTGGGTGTAAGTGACGATATAGTGTGAAAACAGACACAGGACGTTTTGCTTCAAGTCTAAACGAGAACATGGCTAATGTGTCACGTCCTGACCAGTATAGAGGATTATTTGTATTATTTGGTCAGGGCGTGGCAGAGGTATGTTTGTTTTGTATGGTGTTTTTTTGTGTATAGCTTAGAGGGGTGTGTTATTTATGTGTTCCGGGGTTTTGTGGTGTATGTTTTAGTATGAGTAGGTTCTAGGTTAAGTTTTCTATGTGCAGATTTGGTTGCTGGACTCTCAATTGGAGGCAGGTGTTTCTAGTTGCCTCTGATTGGGAGTCCTATAAGTAGGTGTGTGTTTTGTTTGTCACTTGTGGGTAGTTGTATGTTAGCACTGCTTTTGTTTAGCCTGCTACACTGTTCCTGTCGTGAGTTTTGTTTATTGTTTTTTCCTCGTGATCACATTTAAAATAAATTATGCAATCCACTGCATATTGGTCCCCTTTGTCCGACAGCGATTTCAACATATCTTCTGACGAAGAGGATTGTGACATAATGACGAAAGACTTTGAGAAAAGTTACGATTAGCAAATTAAACAATTATTAATGATTACTAAACCTGTGATGATTTTGCTAATTAAGTGAGTGATGGGAGTTATTCAATTGTGTTTCGGTCAAGTCTATGATTGGAATGTAATTGTGCTTCTACCTAGCTTTCTAACGTAACGATTATATCAAGGTGTGGTCTTCTGGATTGGCTTTTCCCCCGTTGGATGTTTGTACCAGCAAGGTGTTTATCATAAAGAGAGGAATAGCTCACTTGGTGTGGATAGTTTTATAGTTTTCTATGAAGACAAAACAAACATGATGCCATAGTGCAGTCTGTGATATCAAACCTCCCAATGCTCAATCTCATTTGTTTTGCATGGTCCCAAATGTCCTGATAAATATGTACAGTCCATTTCATAATGTTGTCACAATATTGTTTTATTCATATGGTCTCCCATTGGATTGAATGAACGTAATATACATGTAAAACTCATGAACTTCCTTCAACAACCTTCAGAGAATAAAGTTGTAAAGTGCCACGATCCACAGTTAAGCGGCACCACTGACAAAGAACCACAGGCATCAAGAACAAGGTTTAACGCAATAGCAATGTCCAAGAACCCACACGATCTGTCACTCAGTCAACAGTTCGTTTTATACAATTCTGTTTGAAAGGGCAGTAAAAAAAAATAATGGAACCGTGCACACATGTTAAATGGGTGTGTGGCCCTTGAAGAGCGCACAAGAGTTATGGTCTAAGAGAGAGATAACCAGATAGAGAAACAGGATATACAATGTAGGAGTAAAGAACAGAATGTAAATGAACTAGCCCAGGTTTCACTAATTCCTCCCAATGGATTCTCCTCTTATCACTAAGAACAACTACACCCTGGTTACAACATAATGCTACCATCAGACAGCAAACAGAAAGCCAGGCAGCTTTCATATTAACTTTACAGACCATGTTAAAACGTGTACTGGCAAATATGTACAGCTATATATTTCCCCCCTCCATGGCCCTTATTGAGTGCTTTAACAAGCTCTGTGCTGTTCTCTATATCGGTAGAGGAGTGGAAAGAGCAGGGTAAGAGGTCATGGGTGTGAATGCTCAGTAAACACTACAGTCTGGTGACTGCTGAGGAGACACATAATCAATATTTAGCTATGTGGATCTAAATTGGATATAAAAATGTTTGACTGTGGCTTGAATCCACATCTCTCATTTGAAGGTGCACACCTGAATGGTAAGGGATATGAGATGAGCATTTCATGGGACACGCATTGCGTCTTTTGTGTGTTTGCATAAAAGCAAGTCGTTGTTACTGTAAAGATAATGATGGCGTGGAGAAGAGGCGACTTGTATTCCATTATGGCAAGCATCTGTCACTGATGTCCATCGGCTTCAGGTTGAAAACTCAAACAACGTAAGTAGGTCTATAGTGAATCCCAGATCCTGGGTAGGTTCTCCAGGATCCTCCGGCGATGCGACGGGTTTGACACTCCGGCTGCACGCAGGTCCTCCTCTGTGATGCCACTGTGGAGAGGGCAAAGGTCATAAAGGTATCCCTAACTGTCTAAGACCACTGAGACCAAAATAATCCGTTTCCATTGACTATTATTCTTCCTCTCACCTGAAGTAGTCCAGGTCGTCCCAGCCGTTGAGGCTGAGTCCCAGGGTGTAATTCTGCAGACCCAGGGTGCTGAGTAGCTCCCGCAATGTCTCTGGAGCCCCACGGAGGACCTGCATTAGACATCCCCCCCCAAAACATCCCTCGCAAAATGAGCCCAAACCAAAGTGTCTGTTGTCATATTATTGAGGCTAGGAGTGTTTCCTGATCACGTGAACTTTAAGAAAAACTGTTGGCCCATGACTAGTCCCACTCTCTACATATTGTGTCTAGTCACCCACCTCTTTCTCCCAGCAGTAGCCTCTCTCGGTAGACATGGCCAGGTCATTCCTCTGGGCCGGTCTCTGGCCTGGTGTGGATGGAGCCCTGAGGTCCACAGGGAAGAAGTCCACCTCACTTAGTGACTTGGCAATCTGCAGGGCGGTGAGGGAGTGGTCCCCTAGGGGCTCAACTGGCTGCTCCGCCACCCAGGAGGCTGAGGCCTGGACATGGGGCACGTGGGTGGACACATAGGGGTAGAGTGAGGTGGGTTTGCTGCTCCTTACTGGGCTGGCTTGTTCCTGTTGGTGCACCCTAGGCTGTTCTCTCCTGGGGGTCTCTCTGATGACAGCGGAGTGGTCCGTGTACATGTTCCTCAGGTACTTGGCAGGCAGGATGGCATCCTGGACAACATTGTTTTTTCTTGGTTGTGGTTTTATGGGCTGTTCATGATAGTGAGAGGTGGTGGTGGGGTTTGGGGCAGGGGGGATTGGCGATGGGTTTTTAGCTGGGAAGAGCTGATAGGAGGAGTTTGCCTGGGGAGGATGATGGTCATTGGAGGAGGAGTAGTGGGGCAGGATGCCTGGAATCTCGATTTCAGTGAAGTCCGACCTGCGAGCGGACTTCCTGTCGTAGCCACGCCCCACAGAGAGCTTTGGGAGCTGCAGCGCTGAGTCGCCAGCCCAGACCACCTGGGGGTCCCTACGAGGGGGTGGAGCCTCCTCCACCCTTCGCAGGACAGACACACCTTCAAATATGAAGTAAGCGGGGTTTGTGTAACTGCTAGGGGCCGGCTTGGGTGGAGGGGGCGAGGATCTGAAATGAATGGACAAATCATAATGAGAGTAAACCATAACTATATGCCCATCACTAACCAACTACATATTTAAATCAAATGTTGACAATGTATGTTAGTTTCACTGTGAGCGTCTTGGAAAAACTCAAAAATATCCTCACCGGCTGACAGGTGCCTGAGTGGACTGAGGAGACAAGCGTCCCCTCACCAGACCTTTCTCATCCTTCTCGAAGCAGAACCACTCTGAAAAAGCCAAACAGGTGTTTACTGGACATGATTTAACTCATGTCTTCTTCATATGTTCTGTGTTGTCTGGGGTAAAGACCCAGACTAGCATGTGGTGGCAGTGTTGGCGTGTTGCCATGGCAATGTGTGAGGCTTGACCTATAGGGTTAAGGGCACCAACTCATACTGTATCCTTTGAATGTGTCAGGATGCATCTGGTCAGGCTCAGCCAGGGAGGAGCCAAAAAGAGGATGCCAGGGCAGAGACCAGAGAGAGAGAAAGCCTTGGATTGTTGAGGAGCCAAAACGAGGAAGTCAGGGCAGAGACCAGAGAGAGAGAAAGCCTTGGATTGTTGAGGAGCCAAAAAGAGGAAGTCAGGGCAGAGACCAGAGAGAGAGAAAGCCTTGGATCGTTGAGGAGCCAAAAAGAGGAAGTCAGGGCAGAGACCAGAGAGAGAGAAAGCCTTGGATTGTTGAGGAGCCAAAACGAGGATGCCAGGGCAGAGATCAGAGAGAGAGAAAGCCTTGGATTGTTGAGGAGCCAAAAAGAGGAAGTCAGGGCAGAGACCAGAGAGAGAGAAAGCCAAGCTTTGGATCATTGAGGAGCCAAAAAGAGGAAACCAGGGCAGAGACCAGAGAGAGAGAAAGCCTTGGATCATTGAGGAGTCAAATAGAGGAAGTCAGGGCAGAGACCAGAGAGAGAGAAAGCCAAGCTTTGGATAATTGAGGAGCCAAAAAGAGGAAACCAGGGCAGAGACCAGAGAGAGAGAAAGCCAAGATGTGGATCATTGAGGAACCAAATAGAGGAAGCATTGAGAGATACACAGGAGAACCAGAGGGCACATGGACTGTCACGATGGAAACCCAGCGAGAAGCGATAGTACAAGCAGAGTGAAGAGAGAAGAACAGAGTGAAGAGAGGAGAACAGAGTGAAGAGAGGAGACTAAACGAGAAGAGAGCAGAGTGAAGAGAGGAGAGCAGAGTGAAGAGAGGAGACTAAACAAGAGGAGAGCAGTGAAGAGAGGAGAGCAGAGAGAAGGGAGGAGAGCAGAGTGAAGGGAGGAGAGCAGAGTGAAGGGAGGAGAGCAGAGTGAAGGGAGGAGAGCAGAGTGAAGAGAGGAGAGCAGAGTGAAGGGAGGAGAGCAGAGTGAAGGGAGGAGAGCAGAGTGAAGGGAGGACAGCAGAGTGAAGGGAGGAGAGCAGAGTGAAGAGAGGAGAGCAGAGTGAAGAGTGGAGAGCAGAGTGAAGAGTGGAGAGCAGAGTGAAGAGTGGAGAGCAGAGTGAAGAGTGGAGAGCAGAGTGAAGAGTGGAGAGCAGAGTGAAGAGAGGAGAGCAGAGTGAAGAGTGGAGAGCAGAGTGAAGAGAGGAGGGGTTGGCAGGATGGCAGCAGGCTAACCTACCGTAGATCTTCTCACGTGTTCCTCGCCGATCCTTGGGCACATGGACCCTGACCCGCCCACGTATGGAGCCCATCTCCTCCCCCCGGTGGGTCAGAAACGTCTCAAACTGCTCTGCCGCGCCGATGAGGGAGCGCAGCGCCACACAGCACTCACCTACAGGACCAACAGTAAGGTCAACAGTGAAGTGAGATTAAGCTTATTCTCCCGTAATGGTTAAGATTAAGACTTGGAGAAGGTAAACTGGCCATTGATCTGTGCCTAAAATACACTTGTCAATGAATAGGTTTCAAGGGGGCGTTGATTGACTTCTTGCAAAATGGCTGATGAGAGGCAAAGTAGTGAATGGTGGTGGTTATGAACATGAAGGGAAGGACTTAAGGGCTCTCGAGTGGGGCAGTGTTCTAAGGAACTGCATCACAGTGCTAGCGGCTTCACTACAGATCCTGGTTCGATCCCGGGCTGTATCACAACCGGCAGTGATCGGAAGTCCTATAGGGCGGAGCACAATTGCCCCAGCGTCGTCCTGGTTAGGGTTTGGCCGGTGTAGGCCGTCTTTGTCAATAAGAATTTGTTCTTAACTGACTTGCCTAGTTAAATAAAGGTGAAATAAAAAATACAAGACTCATGACCAACCGTATGACTCCAATCCATCACATGACTTGACGCACAGCAGGAGGTGCTGATCCTGAAGGTACTCCATGTCAGAGACGATCGGGAGAAGCTATGATATGTAGACACACACAGGTTAGCTACAGTGCATTCTGAACATTTTCAGACCCCTTGACTTTTTTCACATTTTGTTACATTATAACATTATTCTAAAACTGATTCAATAGTTTTTTTTCCCCTCATCAATCAATTTTTTTTTGCAATATTACATTTACATAAGTATTCATACCCTTTACTCAGTACTTTGTTGAAGCACCTTTGGCAGCAATTACAGCCTTGAGTCTTCTTGGGTATGACGCTACAAGCTTTGCACACCTGTATTTGGGGAGTTTCTCCCTTTGTTCTCTGCAGATCCTCTCAAGCTCTGTCAGGTTGGATGGGGAGTGTCGCTGCACAGCTTTTTTCAGGTCTCTCCAGAGATGTTCGATCGGGTTCAAGTCCGAGACTTGTCCCGAAACAACTCTTGAGTTGACTTGGCTGTGTGCTTAGGGTTGTTGTCCTGTTGGAAGGTGAATCGTCGCCCAAGTCTGAGGTCCTGAGCGCTCTGGAGCAGGTTTTCATCAAGGATCTCTCTGTACTTTGCTCCGTTCATCTTTCCCTCGATCCTGACTAGTCTCCCAGTCCCTGTTGCTGAAAAACATCCCCACAGCATAATGCTGCCACCACCATGCTTTACTGTAGGGATGGTGCCAGGTTTCCTCCAGACGTGACGCTTGGCATTCAGACCAGAGAATCTTGTTTCTCATGGTCTGAGAGTCCTTTAGGTGCCTTTGGCAAACTCCAAGCGGGCTGTCATGTGCCATTTACATAAAGGCCTGATTGGTGGAGTGCTGCAAAGATGGTTGTCTTTCTGGGAGGTTCTCCCATCTCCACAGAGGAACTCTGGAGCTCTGTCAGAGGGACCAACAGGTTGTTGGTTACCTCCCTGACCAAGGCCCTTCTCCTCGGATTGCTCAGTTTGGCCGGGCGGCCAGCTCTAGGAAGAGTGTTGGTGGTTCCAAACTTCTTCCATTTAAGAATGATGGAGGCCACTCTGTTCTTGGGGACCTTCAATGCTGCAGACATTTTTTGGTACCCTTCCCCAGATCTGTGCCTCGACACAATCCTGTCTCGGAGCTCTATGGACAATTCCTTTGACCTCATGGCTTGGTTTTTGCTCTGACATGCACTGTCAACTGTGGGACCTTTTATATAGACAGGTGTGTGCCTTTCCAAATCATGTCGATTCAATTGAATTTACCACAGGTGGACACCAATGAAGTTGTAAAAACATCTCAAGGATGATCAATGGAAACAGGATGCACCTGAGCTCAATTTCGAGTCTCATAGCAAAGGGTCTGAATACTTATGTAAATAAGATATGTCTGTTTTTTATTGTTCATAAATTAGCAAAAATGTCTGAAAACCTGTTTTTGCTTTGTCATTATCGGGTATTGTGTGTAGCTTTATGACGAATATGTGGAAAAGGTGAAGGGGTCTGTATACTTTCCTAACGCATTGTATGTGTCTTTGGGATGGGTCTGGTCATCTATCTCCAGATTGATTTATTTACCTTGGGCAGCTGCTTGGAAGACCAGCCCAGTTTGAGGAAGCAAGGCACGTCACAGCTCTGTGAGTCATTCTCTGTGGAACGTCGGATCTCTGCAAGAAAACAAAGTCATTCATCACATCATTATATTATAGCACTTTAGATTAACTATCTGAGAAAATATTATGAAGGACAAAGCACCGTCAAGGCAGGATGAGTGAAACTCAATGAAGAACTTGGCTTTGCCGGTTGTCTTCACAATAGCCTCGATGCCCTCCAACTCTATCCAGGCCCTCTCATTGCTCAAGCTTGGATCTATTTGGAGGCATTAAAGGGTCACAAGCAAGCATAAACATGATATAATATGACGTATATTAATCAAAATGATTATGCCAAAATAACTACAATGACTTCACCTGTTTTGAACTTTGATGTCACCCCTATATGGAACGTGGCGAAAACAGGCGAGTGGTCACTGGTGAAGATGTCATCTGTACAACCTGGAGACAGACACAGAGATCTCAGTCATAACGATACAAACCTGTCATAATGATACAGACCTGTCATAAAGATACAAACCTGTCATAATGATACAGCCCTGTCATAACGATACAAACCTGTCATAATGATACAGACCTGTCATAACGATACAAACCTGTCATAATGATACAGACCTGTCATGATGATACAGACCTGTCATAATGATACAGACCTGTCATAAAGATACAGCCCAGTCAAAGATACAGCACTGTCATAATGATACAGCCCAGTCATAATGATACAGACCAATCCTAATGATACAGACCTGTCATAATGATACAGCCCAGTCAATGATACAGACCTGTCATAATGATACAGCCCAGTCATAATGATACAGACCAATCCTAATGATACAAACCTGTCATAATGACACAGCCCTGTCATAATTGTACAGACCTGTCATAATGATACAGATCTGTCATAATGATACAGCCCTGTCATAATGACACAGCCCTGTCATAATGACACAGCCCTGTCATAATTGTAGAGACCTGTCATAATGATACAGATCTGTCATAATGATACAGACCTGCCATAATGATACAGACCTGCCCGTTATCATTATGCTGTACGTGTACCATCAAATGAGCCTTCTTATGTCACTGATGATGACTTCCGTACTCTATGTCGTTGGACATTATCATCAAAACCTGTGGCAGAGACTAAACGAACCGTCCTTTAATGGCTGTGATGGTGTATGGTGAGTATACTGTGTTTGCTGATGGAAGTTAAAAGCATGGCCCTGGAGTCAGAGCCGCGGTGAGGAAATGACTGTTCGTCTGAGGACCACAGACCAGAGGACGTAGGAGTTGCCAATCATACCTTAACAGGGCCTCTCACATTTTACAGGAAAACAATGAAAGAAATGGCCACGAAATGTCTCATTTTGGAATGCCACAGGAAATAATACTATGATATCCAATTTGCTGTGTCTAAATGCTAAACCACAATGCTGTTATGTCTGAGGATAATGTTATGAACCTAAAAAAAGATGTCCTAAACTTAAACCCACCATAGGAGTTGCAGGTGATATGTGTCTCTGAGTAGGACTTCCACAGAATCCGGTCACACCATGATGGCACATTGACACGCACCTGTTGACACAGAACAGAATAACGACTATATGTAAAGTCTGTTTGTGTTAGATGTGGGGTGTGTGAAAATAGAATTGATTCAAAAATGAATTATACAACGAAGGGAACCCCGCACTCCAATCCTACCAGCCATTTCAGCCTATTAGCCCCGTGACCCCTGTGACCCCCATAAAAGCTGATTGGGTTACACATAAAGGAAGTCCGGTAGGGAGCTATATGTCTCTGTTTAGTCTATTTAGGGGTGTATGGTACAGTTGTTGCAAAAGCGAAGCTTCCCAAGCTAGCATTATGAAATGTCCTTATTTGTTTACAAGGCTCACAAGTAATGCTTTGTGTGGATTACTCATCACTTTCGGATTGAATGTCATTCAGACGACAGCATGACGTGGGACATGATGTAGCTTTGAGAGGTTGTGTCAGTTAGTGTCACAGGGAGGTAGACTCACGCCAGAGGTCTTGTACTTCTGCCACAGGTAGCTGTCCCTGGACCCCCTCTCGTACCGATAGGTGGGCGGAAACGCAATCTTCTCTTCCTCTTAAACCAGGACAAAGAGAGAGAAATGGAGAGAGATATAGGATATAGAGAGATAGGAGAGAGAGAGATAGGAGAGATACCACAGTGTGCCATCACAGCGGCAAGATTTGTGACCTGTTACCACAAGAAAAGGGCAACCAGTGAAGAACAAACACCATTGTAAATACAACCCATATTTATGTTTATTTATCTTCCCTTTTGTACTTTAACTATTTGCACATAATATGACATTTGACATTTGAAATGTCTTTATTCTTTTGGAGTGTAATGTTTACTGTTCATTTTGCATTGTTTTTTTCACTTGTGTTTATTATCTATTTCACTTGCTTTGGCAGTGTAAACATATATTTCCCGTGCCAATAAAGCCCTTCAATTGAAATTGAAGTGGAGAGAGAGAGATAGGAGAGTGAGGGGGTTGATTCGAGACAACAGCAATGAAGAGGAGAATTGACTGAGCAGAATCAATAACGCAGCTATTTTCACCCACACATAAAGAAACTGTTTGACATCAACTGGGAGGACGAGGAGCAGTAGGATGCTACTCACTGAAATTGAGAAAGGCCTTTCTCTTGTGTCGTTCCTGTGTTAGCTGATCAGCACACATGAGCTCATCAAACTCCCGCCTGGACACATGTTTCAGAATGTCCTGTAAAAGGGGAACGGCCATGAGGGGAACACAGATTCAGAGTAAGAGAACGCAAGGCAAGGCTCTGGGTCTGTGGGGATTCTCGTTTTCCGGGTTACACTACATGTGATCTATTTTCTGGGGGAACAGTGAAAGGAGGAGACGGGTTTGTCTAACCTGTACATCCAGGTCCAGTCTGTAGTTGAGGTCTCCACACCAGAAGAGATGTGTGAAGCGCAGGCTCACGTCAAAGGCACTGAGCTGCCGGTCACCCAGGGACAACAGCCTGAGGATGTCCGCAAAGTTCTGGTTCCTCCTGACAGGACCACAAGCACAGGGACATTTAGGGACACACATAGATATGCTGCACGCATACAGTAGAAACATTCACACACTGTACAGCCCAGGCATGTCACGCTGTACACATCAATCTGATGACATCTGTGTTGAAAACCCAGATGTTCTACCAGTCAACCAACACCCAAATGATGTACCAAACAGCTGGACATAGGAAGTGGTTGTGCATACAGTGTCCATACCTGACTACCTTCTCACTGCCAGAGGTCTGATGGCAGTTAACAAAGCCAAAAGAGGTATTGTTGAAGAGGAAGGAGACCCCAACAGCACCCTTATTTCCTGGAAACGGATCCATTTGAAAGGTTAAACAGTGATTAAAAACACATTTCATTCCTCTTAATCATGCTCTGATGTCTTTGGAAGTTGGACACCGCGTGGTTTTCTGAGAGAAGGAGGAGGAGGGTGTGGTGTTATGGGTAACGACCCAAGTAGGGGCCTGGCATCATACCCAGTGTGTTCCCCAGGCCAGTCTTCACACTGGCTGTGTTCACATGGCTGATGCGACTCTCGTGCTCTGGCTTCACAAACACTGCCAGCCTCATGTTCCACAGGGACTGTACTGCCACCTGCAGGACACATCACCACAGTACACTATAACAGAGCAATTCTATTTTTCCTTTATTTCTATTTATTTTTTAAAACCTTTATTTAACTAGGCAAGTCAGTTAAGAACAAATTCTTATTTACAATGACGGCCTAGGAACAGTGGGTTAACTGCCTTGTTTAGGGGCAGAAGGACAGATTTTTACCTTGTCAGCTCAGGGATTCAATCTAGCAACCTTTCGATTACTGGCCAAACGCTCCAATAACTAGGCTACCTGCCGCCCCAATCAAGACATAGGCATAGACATATGTCTACAGTACTGCAGTGTAAACAAGACTAAAGTAATAATAACATATACTGTGTCTTGATTTTTCATGAAAGTATCGTAATCATAGACATTTGTTTTCAGAAGTTGTATTTCTTGTCCAACTCCAGTAAGTATCTGGTAAATGAATGATTACTCATCGTCAACATGTTGTTTTGTTATTTTATAGACATACAGTTTATACACCCTGTTTTATGTACCTCTGGTCGACAACGTGCACATACAGAGAGCATGGGCAAGCAGCACCTGACTTGGAACAGGAGCTCACCGGAGCTGAGTACCAGCACCGCAAAAGTTCTACTGCTTGAGCTCCTGTTCCTCTTCTAGAATGTTAGCTCAAATGTATTGTGCAGTTTCTGCACCTAAATATAAACAGTACCCAAAATGAGTACAGGCACCTATTTCAGTCCAAGTCAAGCACAATGTACAGTAAATGAACACCAATCATTATCACAGGATGAATGGGTGAAAGAAAACGTACATCAAACAAATATCCCATAAGGCAGGGTTCCCCAATTTGGCTCACGGGTGGTTTTATTTGGCCCAGGGGTGGTTTTATTTGGCCCCCAGAAGTTTTCTAAGCAAAGAAAACAGAACAATTTTTTTATCATTTTTTCTTTTCATTGTTGGACATAAAAGACTGGAAAAAAACCAGGAAATCAGCTCCAAGTGATTTTTATTTAAGAAATCTATTTCCAAGTATTCCCATCCATAATAGAGAGACAAGTTACCATACACTAATGTCGGCAAGGTTTGAAATGATTATGTTTTAGTCCAACATTATATCTGTTTGGGCTTTTGTAGTCAATTTGCAGTCTACAAATTATTAGTAATTATGTTCCGGCCCCCCCACCATCCGCTGAAGAAAAATAAAGGCCCTGTGGCTGAATCTAGTTGATGATCCCTGTCATAAGGTGAGTAAGGACATACTGCAGACAGAGTGACTGAAAGCTGGGAGAAAGGGAAAACAAGGTAGAGAGAGAGAGAGAGACAGACGGAGAGATGGCGACAGAGCCGCACATACAGTAGAGAGCGAGAAAGAGAGAGAGAGCGAGAGAGAGAGAGCGAGGCAGAGAGAGAAAACTGAGAGAGATGCCGATAAATGGAGACCAAGAGAGGGAAAACTGATGCTCACCTGTTTGTACTCTAAGTGAGTGTAGCTGTGTAGGGTAGCCTTGACGTGCTCGGTCCACTCCTTCTCCCCTTGAGAGTTCTCCTGGGTACCCAGGGCGTAGATGTCATGAGGCAGCAGAGCTGTGGACTCATCTGGGGTTCGACCCAGACCACAACACGTCACCCAGGACTGCAGACTGCGAGGGGGAGGGGAGCCACCTGAACACACAGGCATTAAGATCATTAGTGAGGGGCTAACATAGACCAACATCTAGTGCTCACGTTTCCAATAAGATAATTATGTCTCTCCAGTGTAATAACCCTGTAATAACTTAGCTAGCCGTAGCTAGCGCTACCAGTGATAGTATTGATGTCACACAGTAATAGTGAAAAACATTGCTCTAGGACAGTGAGGTGCCATAGGGGTCTTAGTTACCCATGTTCCAGCTGCCCACAAACACAGAGATGACGTCAGGTTCACTCAGACGGGAGTGCCTGGTCTTCATCAGCTGTAGCAGCTGGCAGAACGCCTCCCGTTTCTGGAGGGAAGAGAGAGTCAATATAAAAACTACAATGGAATCCAATGGATAGAAACACATACAAATCAGATGGGGCACAAAGTACATGAGGATGGCTGGGATAGATCCCCCCCCCCCGACTGTAATTTGGAGAATTGATTTCCTATAATCTAGAGTCATAATCACTATGCTTAAAGGAATGTGAGTCTTAATCAGTACATTGCTTGTTTTTCTGAAGTCCAGCAACCTTGCCAGCAGGCATACCCAGCTAAGATAGTTAGACAAGCTACTCTAACTTGATTGATAGCCTGAAATGGCTTCTTGGCAGCTAGTTATGAGGTCGGGAGATTGGGAACCTATCTGGGCTAGCTAAAGACAACTTCATAAAATTGCTAGGTGGCTGGTAGTATTACAGAGAAACAACAACAACAACAAAACATTAAAGTCCATATTATTTTGGACAGGACCAATTTAAGAGGGGCCCTGCATACAGCTGAATGTAGAACTTTATTCACCCTTGCACTCTCAAACATGAGCTCCCGTGGTTTGTTGTGATGACTGTCCACAACCATGCACAGCTTGGCTGGGCTGCTCTGGAACTTGACTAGCTGCAGAACTGAAAAATAGGTGAAGCATTTAAGATCACTGAACTTGATCAAACTCAGTCAAGTAACATTAGATGTCGTTGTCGTGCTCCTACTCCGCTCATGTGAGACCGTCTCCACTCCAAATGACCCGGCCTTCCTGTCAAACAGCAGCACTCCTGTGTCCACATCCAATGACACTGTCTGTCTGCCGTAACGCACCATCTTAATCTAGACACAGACAGAAGCACATACACACACACGCAGACAGAAGCACACACACACACACACACACAGAAGCACACACACACAGACACAAACACACACACACACAGAAACACACACACACACACACAGACATAAACACACACACACAGACATAAACACACACACACACACAGACATAAACACACACACACACACAGACATAAACACACACACACACACACACACAGACATAAACACACACACACACACAGACATAAACACACACACACACAGACAGAAACACACACACAGATGATGAAAAATAGGAATCACTGTACCTCAAAGATGATCAAAATATGACAAATCAGCTGGTATGCCTCCTTAAAAGTATGAAGTGGCCCTTGTCGCTCTCTCTCACCTGAAAGGAGTGGACAGGTATGAGCCTGGAATGGCTCTTGGCTACAGGGACTGGGGCAGGGACAGGGGCTGGAGCAGGAGCAGGGGCTGGAGCAGGAGCTGGAGCAGGGGCTGGAGCAAGAGCGGGCTCAGGTGGAGGGGCAGGCTGCACAGCCAGGTTGTGATTGGTCACAGCATCTTGAAGAGCTTTCAGCACCTGCACAGTCAGAGCATAGAGAGCGTCAGATTGTATAGACCAGTGGTCCCCAACCTGTTTCGGTTCCTGTACCGCCAACTGAATTTTCCTCTGCCCTGAGTACCCCTGAAGTACCCCCCCATGTGCATTTTACCAGTCATGAGTCTTCTCAAGTACCCTCTATTGATAAGCCAAGTACGCCCAGGGGTCCTAGTACCCCTGGTTGGGAACCACTGGTCTAGACCACGAAACTAAGACTGATATGTATTGGGGGGGTAGTATGTGAGTACATACCCTCTTCTCCAGGGAGGAGAGCAGGCTGACCAGGACAGAGATCTTACACAGCAGGCTGTCCAACTCCATGTCTGGACCTCTACCCATGTTCTGAAAGGAGGTACATTAATATAGTAAGCAGCTGTGTGCTATGTGGAATACAGATGGACATACACTAAGTGTGCAAAGCATTAGGAACACCTTCCTAATATTGAGTTGCACCCCCTTTTGCCCTCAGAATCTACTTCCGGCGCTGACAGAGATGGCCGCCTCGCTTCGCGTTCCTAGGAACTATGCAGTACTTTGTTTGTTTTATGTGTTACTTCTTACATTGTTACCCCAGGTAATCTTAGGTTTTATTACATACAGTCGGGAGGAACTATTGGATATAAGAGCAACGTCAACTCACCAACATTACGACCAGGAATACGACTTTCCCGAAACAGATCCTCTGTTTGGCCTACCACCCAGGACAACGGATCGGATCCCAGCCGGCGACCCAAAACAACGACGCCGTAGAAGAAAGAGCGGTCTTCTGGTCAGGCTCCGTAGACGGGCACATCACGCACCGCTCTTGAGCATACTACTCGCCAATATCCAGTCTCTTGACAACAAGATAGACGAAATCCGAGCAAGGGTAGCATTCCGGAGAGACATCCAAGACTGTAACGTTCTTTGTTTCAAGGAAACATGGCTCACTCGAGACACGCTATCTGAGTCGGTACAGCCCACCTGGTTTCTTCATGCATCGCGCCGACAGAAACAAGCATCTCTCTGGTAAGAAGAAGGGCGGGGGTGTATGCCTTATGATTAACGAGACGTGGTGTGATCATAACAATATACAGGAACTCAAGTCCTTTTGTTCACCTGACTTAGAATTCCTCACTATCAAATGCCGACCGCATTATCTACCAAGAGAATTCTCTTCGATCATAATCACAGTCGTGTATATCCCCCCCAAGCAGACACATCGACGGCCCTGAAAGAACTTCATTGGACTATGTAAACTGGAAACCACATATCCTGAGGCTGCATTTATTGTAGCTGGGGATTTAAATTAACAAGGCTAATCTGAAAACAAGGCTCCCCAAATTCTATCAGCATATCGATTGTGCTACCAGGGGTAGCAAAACCTGGATCATTGTTATTCTAACTTCCGCGACGCATATAAGGCCCTCCCCCGCCCTCCCATCGGAAAAGCTGACCACGACTCCATTTTGTTGCTCCCAGCCTATAGACAGAACCTAAAACAGGAAGCTCCCGCCCTCAGGTCTGTTCAACGCTGGTCCGACCAATCGGATTCCACGCTTCAAGATTGCTTCGATCACGTGGACTGGGATATGTTCCGCATTGCGTCGAACAACAACATTGACGAATACACTGATTCGGTGTGCGAGTTCATTAACAAGTGCATCGGTGATGTTGTACCCACAGCGTCTATTAAAACATTCCCCAACCAGAAACCGTGGATTGATGGCAGCATTCGCGCAAAACTGAAAGCACGAACCACTGCTTTTAATCAGGGCAAGGTGACCGGAAACATGAGCGAATACAAACAGTGTAGCTATTCCCTCCGCAAGGCAATACAACAAGCTAAGCGTCAGTATAGAGACAAAGTGTCGCAATTCAACGGCTCAGACACAAGAGGTATGTGGCAGGGTCTACAGTCAATCACGGACTACAAAAGAAAAACCAGCCCCGTCGCGGATCACGATGCCTTGCTCCGAGACAGACTGAACAACTTTTTTGCTGGCTTTGAGGACAATACAGTGCCACTGACACGGCCCGCTACCAAAACCTGCGGGCTCTCCTTCACTGTAGCCAACGTGAGTAAAACATTTAAACGTGTTAACCCTCGCAACGCTGCAGGACCAGACGGCGTCCCCGGCCGCGTCCTCAGAGCATGCGCAGACCAGCTGGCTGGTGTGTTTACAGACATATTCAATCAATCCTTATCCCAGTCTGCTGTCCCCACATGCTTCAAGAGGGCCATTGTTTCTGTTCCCAAGAAAGCTAAGGTAACTGAACTAAATGACTACCGCCCATAGCACTCCCTTCCATCATCATGAAGAGCTCCACCCTACCTGACACCCTAGACCCACTCCAATTTGCTTACCGCCACAATAGGTCCACAGACGACGCAATCGCCATCACACTGCACACTGCCCTAACCCATCTGGACAAGAGGAATACCTATGTAAGAATGCTGTTCATCGATTACAGCTCAGCATTTAACACCATAGTACCCTCCAAACTCGTCATTAACTTCTCTAGGATAGGGGGCAGTATTTTGACGTCCGGATGAAATGCGTGCCCAAATTAAACTGCCTGCTACTCAGGTCCAGAAGGTAGGATATGCATATTATTAGTAGATTTGGATAGAAAACACTCTGACGTTTCTAAAACTGTTTGAATGATGTCTGTGAGTATAACAGAACTCATATGGCAGGCAAAAACCTGAGAAAAATCTAACCAGGAAGTGTGGAAATCTGAGGTTTGTAGTTTTTCAAGTGATTCCCTATCCAGTATACAGTGACTTAGGGTTCATTTTGCACTTCCTAAGGCTTCCACTAGATGTCAACAGTCTTTAGAACGTTGTTTCATGCTTCTACTGTGAATATGGAGCGAACAAGAGGGCCTGGAAGTTGATGAGTGAGAAAATGACATGAGCTCAGAGGCGCGCACTCATGTGAGAGTTAGCTGTGTTCCTTTTCTTTTCTGAAGACATTGGAATTGTCCGGTTGGAATATTGCTGAAGATTTATGTTAAAAACGTCCTAAAGATTGATGCTATACATCGTTTGACATATTTCCAAGAACGTAAATATAACTTTTTTTGACTTTTCGTCGTGACATTTGCGCACGCTTCCTGCATTTGGAGTAGTGGACTGAACGCGCGAACAAAAGGAGGTATTTGGACATAAACAAACATTTATTGTGGACCTGGGATTCCTGGGAGTGCATTCTGATGAAGATCATCAAAGGTAAGTGAATATTTATAATATTATTTCTGAGTTTTGTTGACACAAAATGGCGGGTTTGGTTTCGTGTCTGAATGCTGTACTCAGATTATTGCAAAATTTGCTTTCGCCATAAAGCTTTTTTGAAATCTGACACAGTGGTTGCATTAAGGAGAAGTGTATCTATAATTCCTTAAAGAACTGTTGAATATTTTATCAACGTTTATGATGAGTATTTCTGTAAATTGATGTGCTCATTCACCGGAAGTTATGGGAGGCAAAACATTTCTGAACATTACACGCCAATGTAAAATGGGGTTTTTGGATATAAATATGAACTTTATCGAGCAAAACATACATGTATTGTGTAACATGAAGTCCTATGAGTGCCATCTGATGAAGATCATCAAAGGTTAGTGATTCATTTTAGCTGTATTTCTAGTTTTTGTGACGCCTCTCCTTGCTTGGAAAATGGTTGTGTGGTTTTTCTGGTTTAGGTGCTGTCCTAACATAATCTAACGTTATGCTTTCGCCGTAAAGCCTTTTTGAAATCAGACAATGTGGTTTGATTAATGAGAAGTGTATCTTAAAAATGGGATATAATAGTTGTATGTTTGAGAAATTTGAATTATTGTTGTTTTTGTTGTTTTGAATTTGCAGCCCTGCTATTTTACTGGCTGTTGAATAGTGTGTCCCGCAGGTGGGACGCTAGCGTCCCACATAACCCAGAGAGGTTCAGCTCGAGACCCTGGGTCTCAACCCCGCCCTGTGCAACTGGGTCCTGGACTTCCTGACGGGCCGCCCCCAGGTGGTGAGGGTAGGAAACAACATCTCCACCCCGCTGATCCTCAACACTGGGTCCCCACAAGGGTGCGTTCTCAGCCCTCTACTGTACTCCCTGTTCACCCATGACTGCGTGGCCATGCACGCCTCCAACTCAATCATCAAGTTTGCAGACGACACTACAGTGGTAGGCTTGATTACCAACAACGACGAGACGGCCTACAGGGAGGAGGTGAGGGCCCTCGGAGTGTGGTGTCAGGAAAATAACCTCACACTCAATGTCAACAAAACAAAGGAGATGATCATGGACTTCAGGAAACAGCAGAGGGAGCAGCCCCCTATCTACATTGACGGGACAGTAGTGGAGAGGGTGGAGAGTTTTAAGTTCCTCGGCGTACACATCACAGACAAACTGAAATGTCCATCCACACAGACAGCATGGTGAAGAAGGCGCAGCAGCGCCTCTTCAACCTCAGGAGGCTGAAGAAATTTGGCTTGTCACCAAAAACACTCACAAACTTTTACAGATGCAGAATCGAGAGCATACTGTCGGGCTGTATCACCGCCTGGTACGGCAGCTGCTCCGCCCATAACCGGAAGGCTCTCCAGAGGGTAGTGAGGTCTGCACAATGCATCACCGGGTGCAAACTACCTGCCCTCCAGGACACCTACACCACCCGATGTCACAGGAAGGCCAAAAAGATCATTAAGGACAACAACCACCCGAGCCACTGCCTGTTCACCCCGCTATCATCCAGAAGGCGAGGTCAGTACAGGTGCATCAAAGCTGGGACCGAGAGACTGAAAAACAGCTTCTATCTCAAGGCCATCAGACTGTTAAACAGCCATCACTAACATTGAGTGGCTGCTGCCAACATACTGACTCAACTCCAGCCACTTTAATAATGGTAAAATTGATGTAATCAATTTATCACTTGCCACTTTATATTATTTATATTAGATAATGTTTACATAACCTACATTATTCATCTCATATGTATATACTGTATGCTATACCATCTACTGCATCTTGCCATCTTGATGTAATGTATCACCAGCCACTTTAAACAATGTCACTTCATATAATGTTTTCATACCCTGCATTGCTCATCTCATATGTATATACTGTACTCTATACCATCTACTGCATCTTGCCATCTTGATGTAATGTATCACTAGCCACTTTAAACAATGCTGCTTTATATGTTTTCATACCCTACAATACTCATCTCATATGTATATACTGTACCCTATACCATCTACTGCATCTTGCCAATGCCGTTCGGCCATCACTCATTTATATATTTTTATGTACATATTCGTATTCATTCCTTTACACTTATGTGTATAAAGTAGTAGTTGTGAAATTGTTAGGTTATATTACTTGTTAGATATTACTGCATGGTCGAAACTAGAAGCATTTCGCTACACTTGCATTAACACCTGCTAACCATGTGTATGTGACAAATAAATTTGATTTGATTTGAACAGCCTCAATTCGTCAGGGCATGGACTCTACAAGGTGTGGAAAGCGTTCCACAGGGATGCTGGCCCATGTTGACTCCAATGCTTCCCACGGTTGTGTCAAGTTGGCTGGATGTCCTTTGGGTGGTGGATCATTCTTGATACACATGGGAAACTGTTGCGTGTGAAACACCCAGCAACGTTGCAGTTCGTGACACAAACTGGTGCACCTGGCACCAACCACCATACCCCGTTCAAAGGCACTTAAATCTTTTGTCTTTCCCATTCACCCTCTGAATGGCACGCATTCTCCACATGTCATTATGAAAAGAAACTGGAAGCGGTTTGATATTCAAGGTTTTTTACATGATGTATCTAGCATTGAATGGAATAGAATGGAATTAATCCCTGATGTTGAACTAGCCTTTTCTTACTTCCACAACGCATTCCAGGATGTATGCAAAAGGCATGCCCCTTTTAAAACATTCAGGATTAAGGGCAGAGAGAACCCTTGGTTTACTAAGGAACTTACAACAATCATAAGGGAACGAAATGCTATGTGGGCTAAAGCAAGAGGGACTGGTTTGGCAGATGGTTGGATGGCTTTTAAACGTCTTCAAAATATGGGTGTGGCTATGATCCGTAAATTAAAAGCAGACCACTACCTGAAATCTACTTCACAAAATGTAAATAATCCATCCAAATTTTGGCAAGTAGTGAAAGGTTTGGAGTGCAGAAAAGATACACAGCTTCCTAAACAATTGTTGGTCGACACTTATATTGTAACTGAGAGAACCTCCATTCTGAAAGCCTTGAACCAGCATTTTTTAGATGAGGGCAGTTTATTTGAAAAGGTCAAAGGTATAATTGAGCCCCCTATAAATTTACCTGACACCCCTGTGTACTCCTTCACCAGGTTTTCCTTTTCATCCTTCTCTGTTTCAGAAGTGTGTAAAGCCCTGAAAGAAATTGATTTTAAAAAAATCTCCTGGCCCTGATGAACTAGACCCCCGCCTCCTACACCTAGCCGCTGACATCATTGCTCCCCCCTAGCCACTTTTTAACATGTATTTTTAACCTTACGCTTGATATTAAGGAAATCCCCAAGTTATGGAAATCTGCTTTTGTACTGCCTCTCCTGAAAGGTGGAGATCCCTCGCTACTTGACAACTATCGACCCATTTCAAAATTGTCTGTACTATCAAAGGTACTGGAGTCCTTAGTTAGTAGGCAGCTAAATACCTACTTCCAAGAAAACAATATCTTAAATGGAATGCAATCAGGTTTTAGGTCTGGCCACAGCACTGTTTCAGCAACATTGAAGGTTTTAAATGACATCCACTGTGCTCTTGATAAGAAGCTACATTGTGTGTCTGTTTTTATTGATTTGTCGAAGGCTTTTGACACCGTGGACCATGCTGTGTTAGTGCAAAGGTTAAAATGTTGTGGAATTACTGGTCATGCTCTAGATTGGTTTATAAATTACCTATCAAATCGTACACAATGTGTAATGGCGGATGGTTGCAAATCTGAGTCCATAGAGGTGTGCTCAGGTGTTCCGCAAGGTTCTATTTTGGGCCCACTGTTGTTCATTTTGTATATCAACAACATTGGGGATCTTATTGAAACAGCGGATGTTCGTTTTTATGCAGATGATACTGTTCTTTATTCAAGGGGTAGTAGTTTATCTTTAGCTTTTGAAAATGCCCAAAGAGCATTTAACATCATACAACAGAATCTGTATGATTTAAAGCTGATTCTAAATTCGGGTAAAACAAAATGCATGGTATGCCAGGCATGTTACAAATCATATCATTGCTACATTGGCTGGACATAATATAGAGCAAGTTAAAGTGTACAAATATTTGGGTGTGTGGGTTGATGATAAGCTGAGCTTCACTGTGCATGTAGAGAACTTGATAAGGAAGCTCAAGCTGAAAATAGGTTTTTATTACTGGCATAAGGCTTGTTTTTCTTTTGAGGCCAGGAAGGAGCTGGTACGATTTACATTACTGTTGGTTTTAGATTTTAGTGATGTTATATATATGCAGGCCTCAGCCACTACCCTGAGAGCACTTGATTCAGTGTATCATGCAGCCCTCAGGTTCATTACAAATCAGAAACGTCTAACACATCATTGTGATCTCTACAGCGCTGTTGGCTGGACGTCATTGACCTTGCGTAGGCTTAAACACTGGTATAGACTGATTTATAAGGCCATATTGGGTAAAATGCCATTTTATCTCTGGTCTTTTTTAGTTAGGTCAGTAAAATAAGTAGCAATTACGGTCCCATTCTGATTTGTTTCTAACAGTACCAACAAATTAGAACAGGTCATGGTAGAAATCGTTTTAGTAAGTTAGCACTGTGGTCCTGGAATTCTCTTTTGAACATTTTAAAATGTGATGATCTAGTTTCGTTGGCGGAGTTCAAACACTTGATCGATGTATATATTATAGAAGAGTGTAATTGTTTTTAGGCCAGCTGTTTTTAGTCAAGATGTTTGTATTTTTAAATGTAATATGTTTTTGTTGTACTGTATGTGTGTTTAGAGTTTTGTTTAATGTTGCGTGAGTGTATGTAATTTGGTTTGTCTGAAACGTTGTTCCCCTTGCTGCTATTGGACCAGGTCTCTCTTGGAAAAGAGATATTTATCTCAATGAGAATAAACCTGTATAAATAAAGGTATAAATAAAGGTAAAATGTTTAAAAAAATTAAAACATACACAATCCATGTCTCAATGGTCTCAAGGCTGAAACATCCTTCTTTAACCTGTCTCCTGCCCGTCATCTACAATGATTGAAGTGGATTTAACAAGTGACGTCAATAAAAGATCACAGCTTTCACCTGGATTCACTTGGTCAGTCTTGGTCAAGGAAAGAGCAGGTGTCCTTAATGTTTTTTACTCTCAGTGTACTGTGTATTCTACCCCATGAAGGGGAACATAGAGAATTTGTATTTTCAATTGGTGCACTAGAGGGCGTAACAAAGCAGATTTCCATTATTTTTTGGCTTCTTAGTTTGCAGGTCCCCTGTGGACCATAGCAGAGTAGACAGAGGGTTACAGACAAGGTATGACTGACGGGCAGGACAGACAGGACAGACAGGACAGGACAGACAGGGTAGGACAGACATGACAGGACAGACAGGGAAAGATAGACAGGGCAGGACAGACAGGGCAGGACAGACATATAAGGACAGACAAGTTAGGACAGACAGGACAGGTCAAACAGGATATATCACAGAAGGGATGTACCTGTGGCTTGGCGGAGGTTAAAGGGCAGATGGGATGGTCAAACACTTTGGCCAGCGTCTCCAAACTGGACATGATCAGGTCAATCTCACTGTGGATCAGAGAATCCGTTTCATTATCTCCTCATGATAACCAACAAAGCCATCACATCCCAAACACCAGATCACTTTAACTGTAATAACATGGTGAAACCCACCTGTTGAGCCCCTGGCATGCGGTGCCCAGGGTGTGGTGTAGATGGCGTAGGCCTGTTGCTCCTCTACGTAGACCCTCCACATCCAGAGGCAGCTCACTGCGCAGATACTCACTGAGCAGCCCAACCACCTCACCTGCCATGCTGTGAAACCAGGGGACCATAAACACCACTCAAGCAAGTTGAAAAGAGATGCCACAGGAAAGTGCTAAAGTACTTTCATCTCTAAATCCCCAGACCAATATTACACATTTTGTACATCTATATACTCATGGTGTGTGATGGGGACTTCTGTACCTGGATGTGTTGAGCTCCTGTAGCCTGTGGAGGAAGAGGAGGTGTGGGGACGGGGTCACTGGGAGTCCAGCGGGGGGAGCTATACTGACCGAGACTGGGAATGGGCTGGGACTCCACACCAGCCCTGGCTTCTCATCATCACCTGAGCTCTCATCCCCAGGCTCCATGTCCCTCCCCACAGGGTACAGCAGAGGGGTGACCAGACCCTTATGGGGGTGCTGGTACCCCAACACCAGGTCCCCCAGTGTACGGAAACAGTTCACCTGCACCCCCTGAGAAGTCTGTGGGGAAACATACACACAGACATACACTGAGTGTACAAAACATTAAGAACACCTTCCTAATATTGAGTTTCACCCCCTTTTGCCCTCAGAACAGCCTCAATTCATCAGGGCGTGGACTCCACAAGGTGTCAAGTGTTCCACAGGGATGCTGGCCCATGTTGACTCCAATGCTTCCCACAGTTGGGTTAAGTTGGCTGGATGTCCTTTGGGGGGTGTATCATTCTTGATACACACTGGAAACTGTTGAGCGTGAAAGCCCCAGCAGCATTGCAGTTCTTGACACAAACAGATGCCTCACAAATCCTCAACTGGCAGCTTCATTAAATAGTACCCACAAAACACCAGTCTCAATGTCAACAGTGAATTGGCGACTCCGGGATGCTGGCCTTCTAGGCAGCGTTCCTCTGTCCAGTGTCTGTGTTCTTTTTCCCATCTTAATATTTTCTTTATATTGGCCAGTCTGAGATATGGCTTTTTCTTTGCAACTCTGCCTAGAAGCTGCCAGTTGAGGACTTGTGCGGCATCTGTTTCTCAAACTAGACACTCTAATGTACTTGTCTTCTTGCTCAGTTGTGCACCGGGGCCTCCCACTCCTCTTTCTATTCTGGCTAGGGCCAGTTTGCACTGTTCTGTGAAGGGAGTAGTACACAGTGTTGTACGAGATCTTTAGTTTCATGGCAATTTCTCGCATGGAATAGCCTTCATTTCTCAGAACAAGAATAGACTGATGAGTTTCATTAGAAAGTTCTTTGTTTCTGGTCATTTTGAGCCTGTAATCGAACACACAAATGCTGATGCTCCAGATACTCAACTACTCTAAAGAAGGCCGGTTTTATTGCTTCTTTAATTAGAACAACAGTTTTCAGCTGTGCTAACATAATTGCTAAAGTGTTTTCTAATGATCAATTAGCCTTTTAAAATGATAAACTTGGATTAGCTAACACAATGTGGCATTGGAATACAGGGGTGATAGTTGCTGATAATGGGCCTCTGCACGCCTATGTAGATATTCCATTAAAAACAGCCGTTTCCAGCTACAATTGTCATTTACAACATGAACAATGTCTACACTGTATTTCTGATCAATTTGATGTTATTTAATGGACCCCAAAAAAAAAATTCTTTAAAAAACAAGGACATTTATATATTTAAGCATTAAGGCCCGAGGGGATGTGGTATATGCCCAATATACCACCACTAAGGGCTGCTCTTATGCTCGACGCAACGCAGAGTGCCTGGACACAGCCCTTAGCCGTGGTACGTTGGTCATCTATCACAAACACCCGAGGTGCCTTATTGCTATTATAAACTGTTTACCAATGTAATTATAACACTAAAAATAAGTGTTTTGTCATACCTGTGGTATACGGTCTGATATGCCACGACTGTCAGCCAATCAGCATTCAGGGCTCAAACCACCCAGTTTATAAATATATATATATAGAACCTACACAACACAGGTAATCATCTTGTTCTTAAACTGTTTGTAAAAGCTCCTAAAGCTTGGAAGACTGTCTCAAATATGCAGTGCATCTGTTCAGAGTCAGCATATGTTGTTCTAACATTATCCACAAAAGAAAAATGGCTGTGGATGTTTTGAATGTGACTGCATGTCTCCAGAGCTCCTCGTGTCTGGCAGCCAAATGACCTGGATATACTCAGAAGGGGCATTTTGTCACGTCCTGACCAGTAAAAGTGGTTATTTGTTATTGTAGTTTGGTCAGGACGTGGCAGGGGGTGTTTGTTTTATGTGTTTCAGGGTTTTTTAGTTAATGTTCTATGTTAGTATATTTCTATGTTCGTTCTAGTTTTTCTATTTCTATGTTTAGTTTATTGGGTTGACCTTCAATTGGAGGCAGCTATTCCTCGTTGCCTCTAATTGAAGGTCCTATTTAGTAGGGGTGTTTTTCCATGAGTTTTTGTAGGTAGTTATTCCGTGTGTAGCTGTGTGCCTTACAGGACTGTCGTTAGTTTTTCTTGTTTTGTTTAGTGTTCACGTTTATTAAAATAAAAGAAGAAGATGAGCACTGCACCCGTTGCGCCTTGGTCCACTTTTTATGACGCACCTGACAGAACTACCCACCACCAACGGACCAAGCAGCGGGCCCAGGAGGAGCAAGGATCCTGGGCCAGGGAAAGAAGGGAGTGGAGGACGTCATGGACATGGGAGGAGGTAATGGCAGGGGACAAGACCCTGCCATGGAAACAGGTGGAGACAACAAGGGAGGAGCGGCGACAGTATGAAGAGCGAGCCCAACGACGGAAGCACGAGAGGCACCCCCCAAAAAACAATGGGGGGGGGGGGGCACACGGGTAGTTTGGCTGGGCCAAGGTTGAGCCCTAAGCCAACTCCCCGTGCTTATTATGGGGAGCAGCGGATCATGAGAGCGCCGGTCTATGCGGAAGTGCACACGATCTCGCCCATGCGCACACACAGTCCGGTGCGAGCAATCGCAGCCCCTCGCAAGTGCTGTGCTAGAGTTGGCATCCAGCCAGGTAGGAGTATACCTGCGCAGCACATCTGGCCACCAGTGCGTCTCCTAAGCCCCTACCCTGCGCCTGCTCTACGCACGGCAGCCATCAGGCCTCTGCACAGCCCAGTTCGCCCTGTGCCAGAACTCCGCCCGTGCAGGGCTTCTGTGACTACCCAGCCAGGACGGGTGGTGCAGGCTGTGCGCTCCAGACCTCCAGTGCTTGTTCATGGCCTGGTGTATCCAGTTCCTGCTCCTCGTATTAGCTTTAAGGTGCGTGTCCCTAGTCTGGCGCCTCCAAAGCCAGCACCACGCACCAGGCCTCCAGTGCGTCAGCCCAGTCCAGTACGTCCTGTTCCTGCTCCTCGCACTAGCCTTGAGGTGCGTGTCTCCAGTCTGGTACCTCCAGTACCAGCCCGACGCACTAGGCCTCCAGTGCGCCAGCCCAGTCCAGTTCGTCCTGCTCCTGCTCCTCGCACTAGCCCTGTGGTGCGCGTCCCTAGTCTGGTGTCTCCAAAGCCAGCCCCACGCACCAGGCCTTTAGTGCGCAGTCCCCGTCTAGAGCTTCCGGCGACAGTGCCCCGTCTAGAGCTTCCGGCGACAGTGCCCCGTCCAGTGCTTCCGGCGACGTCCCACAGTCCGGAACCGACAGAGACGGCCCACAGTCCGGAACCGACAGAGACGGCCCACAGTCTGGAACCGACAGAGACGGCCCATAGTCCGGAACCGGCGCAGCCAGAGTCGCCCTCCAGTCCGGAACTGGCTCAGCCAGAGTCGCCCTCCAGTCCGGAACCGGCGCAGCCAGACACGCCCTCCAGTCCGGAGTTCCCAGAGTCGCCCTCCAGTCCGAGGTCTCCAGCAATGCGCATCAGCCCGAGGTATCCAGCGATGCGCCTCAGCTCGAGGTCTTCAGTGATGCGCCTTAGCCCTGAGCCTTCAGCTGGGGTGGACAGGTTAGGTTGAGGACTAAGGCCGGAGCCTGAGCAACCTCCATAGTAGGAAAATTGGGGAGGGGGGGGGTGTAGCACAAGAACCGTCGGTGACGGTGGCCACCCTCTCTTCCCTCCCTTTAGTTTGGGATTATTTTGTTTTGGGGTTTATTTTTGTGTTTTTTGTTTGAGGTGCATCCAGGGTCTGCACCTTTGGCGGGTGGTACTGTCACGTCCTGACCATTAAAAGGGGTTATTTGTTATTGTAGTTTGGTCAGGACGTGGCAGGGGGTGTTTGTTTTATGTGTTTCGGGGTTTTTTGGTTAATGTTCTATGTTAGCATATTTCTATGTTCGTTCTAGTTTTTCTATTTCTATGTTTAGTTTATTGGGTTGACCTTCAATTGGCAGCTGTTCCTCGTTGCCTCTAATTGAAGGTCCTATTTAGTAGGGGTGTTTTTCCATGGGTTTTTGTGGGTAGTTGTTCCGTGTGTAGCTGTGTGCCTTACAGGACAGTTTTTTCATCGTTGTTTTTGTTTAAGTGTTTGTTTTGGTTTTCTTCGTACTAAAGAAGATGAGCATACACATTCCCGCTGCATTTTGGTCCACTCCATACGACGAACGTGACACATTTGGAATAGAGGTGCTACTCTCCTAGATCCTGGAGGTGCCAAACAGAAGCCACGGCCCCTCACCTCTGTTTGAATGGCCAGTACAAGAACCACATCAAACACACACCGTCCAGCGGGCTGCAGAAACCCCTACTATCCCCACAGGCCAGGAGATGATGTCACAACCAACCACCCACGTCCTGGTCACTGCCAAGGTTGGCTGCCATGAGTCACAGTGTTCCAGCAGTTTACTAGCCGACCTCTGTGTCCTGAGCCAGTCTACCGTACACACCTGCTGCCCGATATAAACAACACTCCAACAGACAGACGCCTCAGACATGTACAGTAAACACGGAGGGGGAAACACACGTTCACCAGCCATAGACAAACACATTAAGGTACCAGTCAAAGACACAAAGAGTGTTTACACTAAATGCACTCATAAAACCCACAATGCTGCGGGCACAGACCTATTAGATGTCACGGACAAACTCAGACAGAGAGCCAACGGGGCGCTCACTGCAACACCGCAAAACCCAAAAAACATTTTCATGTACGTCTTCATTTTAGAAATGTTTGTTTTCCTCGTGTGGTTTGATTTTTTTGGTGGGGGGCAGACATTACCTGCCCCAGCTGCCAGCGACTTCAAATTATTGATGCATTTTTTCGAGGAGCTCTTGAAAAGTGATTATAAAGTAAATAAGGACTGAATTACACAAGGAGACAAAAATGGCCTCTCTTTTTGCTCAAAATAGCCTTCTCTTTAAAATAACCCTCTCAGAAAAACAAGGAAGCAACCTCAGTAATCCCTACGTGGTAATGGTTTCAAAGCCAACAAGACAATATGCTTATTGGAGACTTTAGTGACTTCAGGGGAAAACAAATGAAGCTGCGATACAGTATGTGGATGAAAGCCCTGATCTGAAAAGAAAGTATTTGAGCTGTTGTCTTTGGACTTGCGCACCTAGTCACGGTGAAGGAATGTACAGGCTGCCTATAACGTTTTAGTTTTTGTGTGTTTTGGTCCTGATAATAATTAGGACCAGACACTGCGGCTCTTGAAATGAGTCGTCCCCAATAGTTACTGTGTCTAATACACACACATATAACTGCCACACACAAACCGATCCCAGCCACCCCTATCCTCTGCCCAGCTAACCCTCAACACACACATCCCTGTCCATGACACATGCACACACACACTCAAAGCACAAACAGACCCAACCCCCTTTGGAGCACTGGTCAATGACCCAGTGCATGGGTAGCGCAGGAATCGCTGACACACACACACACACAATTTCTTCTCTGTGCAGCTGAGGTCATGCTCGGAGCATGTGGCAACATGGCAGAAAGAGATGCCGTTCAAACAACAAGGTCTGTAGTAGAATGAGCCCAGTATGTGAACACAAGATGCTTCCTGTTTCCATTAAAACAGACAACACAACTCTGTTGTCGTAGAGTAACGATAACAACTACAGTATTGTACTACACATTCTTTCTCGATAGTGGTTGCTACAAGAGGATACTGTTGCGCTTGTACATGTAGGCTACAGTATATTAACTTATTTACCAGGCACGTGCACAGATAAGGGTCTACCTGTGCCCGAGAACTTGCGCCTTTGCCCTCCCACTCGCCAAGTGAGTTTTGTCCTTGTCTTGCTTCTTGCTAGCTTGATGATAGTTGTTTGTGCCCTTATGGTACTGTACATAATTAAATAATTTATATATACAGTCCCAGTCAATAGTTTGGACACTCCTACTCATTCAAGGGGTTTTCTTTAATTTGACTATTTTCTACATTGTAGAATAATAGTGAAGACATCAAAACTATGAACAGCTGATGTTGAGATGTGTCTGTTACTTGAACTCCGTGAAGCATTTATTTGGGCTGCAATTTCTGATGCTGGTAACTCTAATGAACTTATCCTCTGCAGCAGAGGTAACTCTGGGTCTTCCTTTCCTGTGGCGGTCCTCATGAGAGCCAGTTTCATCACAGCGCTAGATGGTTTTTGGGACTGCACTTTTCCGGTTTGATTGACCTTCATGTCTTAAAGTGATGATGGACTGTTGTTTCTCTTTGCTTATTTGAGCTGTTCTTGCCATAATATGTACTTGGTCTTTTACCAAATATGGCTATCTTCTGTATACCACCCCTACACAACTGATTGGCTCAAACGTATTAAGGAAAGAAATTCCACAAATAAACATTTAACAAGGCACACCTGTTAATTGAAATGCATTCCAGGTGACTACCGCGTGCAGCTGATTGAGAGAATGCCAAGAGTGTGCAAAGCTGTCAAGGCAAAGGGTGGCTACTTTGACGAATCTCAAATATAAAATATACTTTGATTTGTTTAACACTTTTTTGGTTACTACATGATTCCATAAGTGTTATTTCATAGTTTTGATGTCTTCACTATGATTCTACAATGTAGGACCAAGTTTGGGACACCCTGATCTAGAGTGTTTTCCCAACCCTGGTCCTCCAGTACCCACAACAGAACACCTTTTTCATCAAAGCCCTGAACAAACACACCTCATTCAACTCATTGAGGGCTTGACGATTAGTTGACAGGTTGAATCAGGTGTGTTTGTCCAGGGTTACAATAAAACATGTCCACTGTTACTCGAGGACCAGAGTTGGGAAACACCTCTATACTCTAGCTAACCACCATATACTAAAATATCCACAGCCAGCCATAAATCACATGAGTTAGAAGTTTATGAATATTATATTGTGAAGTTATTACTTAAGAGGATTGAAGATCAATCACAATCAAGATTTTTAAAATCTGATTTACATCAACAAGCAATTCGCTACATCCGCAATAACACCTGCTAAACATGTGTATGTGACCAATCAAATTTGATTCGATTTTGATCAACGATCAGCAGATAGCCCACCCTCTTTTATCAATGTCAATCATGTCTTTAGGAGGCACTGTAACTTGCTTGCTTACAATTTGCGACGAGTGTGTGCTGTTGTAGAAATAAATAGGCCGATGCTCAAAATGTAAATAACAAAATCACAACAGAAGCAGTTAGTATGTTATGAATTTTGAGATATGAATGATGAAATTCATCAGGGCGGTGCCGGTAGGCGCCCTTATTCATTTTGAGCACCTGCCCCCTGACAGGTCTGTGCACGGCCCTGTTAGTTCAGGGATTCTTTAAAGACAGGACAATCTCAACTTTTTCCCACAAATATTTGTCTTAATTTTAATTGTGTTAATATTAACACAGTTTGAAATAAATATTTGTCATAAATTTGCAACTAACTGGATTCATGTCAACTTTGTCAGACACCATAAAAGGCTAATTCCGTTAGCATTTTGGCACATTTTTTTTTTTTTTTTTTACATAAAACAACAATCATGCCTCCTGAGTGGCGCAGTGGTCTAAGGCACTGCGTCGCAGTGCTAGCTGTGTAACTAGAGATTCTGGGTTCGAGTCCAGGCTCTGTCGCAGCCGGCCGCAACCGGGAGACCAATGGGGCGGCGGACAATTGGCCCAGCATCGTCCAAGTTAGGGGAGGGTTTGGCAGGCAGGGATGTCCTTGTCTGATTGCGCACTAGCGACTCCTGTGGCGGGCCGGGCGCAGTGCACGCCGATATGGTTGCAAGGTGTACGGTGTTTCCTCCGACACATTGGTGCGGCTGGCTTCCGGGTTAAGTGGGCATTGTGTCAAGAAGCAGTGCGGCTTGGTTGGGCTGTGTTTCGGAGGACGCACGGCTCTCAACCGTCGCCTCTCCCGAGTCCGTGCGGGAGTTGCAACGATGAGACAAAACTGTAACTACCAATTGGATACCATGAAATTGCGGAGAAAAAGGGAAAACTTTTTTTTAAATAAATAAATACAAACACAAATAAAAAAATTCAACAACATTCATAAAGCAAACATTATCACACAGCAAATACTTCAAAAGTGTGAGCATTTGTTGCAGAACAGCAATTTTTTTTAATGAATATTGACCCCAAAATGTTATTTTGATGGGGTTAGCCATCAGTGATGGATTTAACAAGCCACTGACGGAATTGACAACGATACTCAAAATATTTTCACCCCTAAAAATGAAAGTTCAATACAAACATTTCTAAAACATGGAAAATGATTCATTTGAAAATCCCCAATAAAAGCATGACCATTCTATCAGATCATTCAACATAAATAAATCTGACGGAGTTAACAACTCATTCAAGTCATATACACAGTAGCAATTTCATATTTCCTCAGTTGCTTTATGATTCTAAAACCTTATTAAATCTAACATATTTGAACCAAAATTCATATTATATCTTGGTCTATCTGGCAGATGGAGTTGACAGTTTATGGTTGTGATAATGGTGATTTCAATATTGTTTGTTTAAATCTATCAAAAGGAGAGAACTTTACAGACCGTGAGCAGTCTTGCGGCACTACAATGAGGGGTCCTTATGGTGTAGCTGCCCCTGCTTATTCCTGATTCATTTAGGATTTTAGACATATTGACCAAATCTCCGGACACATCGTTTAGGAATCTGAGACTTGAGAGAAATGTTCTTTAAAGTCCCAGAGGGTTATTGCAAGAAACTACATAAGATAATTGTTCAGTTTATATCTATTATTGACAGTTTATAGAATTCTAAACACTTTTTTGAAGGGTTTAAAATTGGGATCCTTTGCTCCAGACAAAGGCATTTCCAGGCATACTGTAGAGCTGACATGGAAATGAATAATATAGAAAGTATTTAGAAAATTCCCAAAACAGATCTTTTCCCTTATAAAATTCTCCTAAAATATTTTTTAAGCTCAAATACATATATTTTTTGGAACTATAAAAACAAAGTTTCCCTGTCGGACAAGGATTGCCCTGACTTTCAATGTGAGTGGGGTATGGAAACTCCAACATGAACTTTAATGATGGTCACTCACCTGAACAGCTAATAGGCCATATTCATCAGGAAGAATACGATAAGTGTGAACGTGCCGTTGGAACCTGAAAAGGGGAAAATAACACTTATAAAGGTACTATGAACTCCAAGAAGAACCACTACAGCACAATACCACTGCCGTGGGACAGAAATAAACATTCAAAGGCAAAACACGCTTTAAAGTAACAACAAAATAAGGAAGAGCAGATGTGCTGCCCTTGTTAAAAATACTGCAACTTTATAAACAAGACGCCAATTTGTTGATGGTGTGACTCATTTAGGTGGTTATTTTAGCAACTTCACAGTCCACTGCAGTAGCATGAGACTACATGACTACCCACACACCTACTGTTTTTACACACCACTGTTTACACAAGCTACAGCTACACAAACTGTCCTGAGGGGTGTCACTCGCCTGAAACACATGTGGGCTTCATGTTCCACAATAATCACTTGGTAGTAAAATCATACCACTAGTCTTTGTCATGTACCCAATAGATAGCTAACTTTTGCTCTACTACCTCACACGACCTTGAGACACAGGACAGTAAATGCCTGTAACTCCCCCTCTGTTAATAACCCTCTGTTGAAAGCCCCTTGTTGAAAGCTCCTTGTTGAAAGCCCTCTGTTGAAAGCCTTCTGTTGAAAGCCCTTTGTTGAAAGCCCCTTGTTGAAATCCCCTTGTTGAAAGCCCCCTGTTGAAAGCCTTCTGTTGAAAGCCCTTTGTTGAAAGCCCCTTGTTGAAAGCCCTTTGTTGAAAGCCCCTTGTTGAAATCCCCTTGTTGAAAGCCCCTTGTTGAAAGCCCTTTGTTGAAAGCCTTCTGTTGAAAGCCCCTTGTTGAAATCCCTCTGTTGAAAGCCTTCTTTTGAAAGCCCTTTGTTGAAAGCTCCTTGTTGAAAGCTCCTTGTTGAAAGCCCTCTATTGAAAGCCTTCTGTTGAAAGCCCTTTGTTGAAAGCCCCTTGTTGAAATCCCCTTGTTGAAAGCCCCTTGTTGAAAGCCCTTTGTTGAAAGCCTTCTGTTGAAAGCCCTTTGTTGAAAGCCCCTTGTTGAAATCCCTCTGTTGAAAGCCCTTTGTTGAAAGCTCCTTGTTGAAAGCTCTTTGTTGAAAGCCCTCTGTTGAAAGCCTTCTGTTGAAAGCCCTTTGTTGAAAGCCCCTTGTTGAAATCCCTCTGTTGAAAGCCCTTTGTTGAAAGCTCCTTGTTGAAAGCTCTTTGTTGAAAGCCCTCTGTTGAAAGCCTTCTGTTGAAAGCCCTTTGTTGAAAGCCCCTTGTTGAAATCCCCTTGTTGAAAGCCCCTTGTTGAAAGCCCCTTGATGAAAGACACTTGTTGAAACCCCCTTGCTGAAAGCTCTTCGTTGAAAGCCCCTTGTTGAAAGCCCCTTGTTGAAATCCCCTTGTTGAAAGCCCCTTGTTGAAAGCCCCTTGTTGAAAGCCCCCTGTTGAAAGCTTGAACTTGTGATGCCTGGTAGAAAAGCACACGTACAATTCATCTAAAAGGAATGCATATTTCCCAGTAATGAAGTTAGAGAATATGCAAAGAAACAGTAGACCTGTATTTATGTGGAGATTAGATTAGATTTAGACGGTGTCTGAATTACATCTAGACACCGTTGCCCTAGAGAACACAAAAAACAATATATACCTCGGCCTAAACATCAATGCCACACGTAACTGCCACAAAGCTATGAACGATCTGAGAGACAAGGCTAGAAGGGCCTTTTATGCCATCAAAAGGAACATCAAACATCATTAGCGTACAGTAGGCCTGTATTAATGTGGAGAGTGTGGGAGAGTGTGGGAGAGAGGGTGGGAGAGGGGGGGGGCATCAAATTCGACATACCAATTAGGATCTGGCTTCAAATATTTTTCAGTTATAGAACCCATTGCCCTTTATGGTTGTGAGGTCTGGGGTCCGCTCACCAACCAAGAATTCACAAAATAGGACAAACACCAAATTGAGACTCTTGCAGACGCATGCAGAATTCTGCAAAAATATCCTCTGTGTACAACGTAAAATAACAAATAATGCTTGCAGAGCAGAATTAGGCCGATACCCACTAATTATCAAAATCCAGAAGAGACATTAAATTCTACAACCACCTAAAAGGATGTGATTCCCAAACCTTCCATAACAAAGCCATCACCTACAGAGAGATGAACCTGGAGAAGTGTCCCCTAAGCAAGCTGGTCCTAGGGCTCTGTTCACAAACACAAACACACCCCACAGAGCCCCAGGACAGCAACACAATAATTGTTTTATTTAACCTATATTAAACAAGGGAAATACATTAAGAACAAATTCTTATTTACAAGGACCGCCTATTAGACCCAACCAAATCATGAGAAAACAAAAAGATTTGAAAGACTAAACAAAAACACTGAGCAAACTCGAATGCTATTTGGCCTTAAACAGAGAGTACACAGTGGCAGAATACCTGACCATTGTGACTGTCCCAAACGTTGACTATGTACAGACTCAATGAGCATAACCTTGCTATTGAGAAAGGCCGCCGTGTGCAGACCTGGCAGACCCATATCTACTGGGTGAAATACCACAATGTGCCATCACAGCAGCAAGATTTGTGACCTGTTGCCACAAGAAAAGGGCAACCAGTGAAGAACAAACACCATGGTAAATACAACCCATATTTATGTTTATTTATTTTCCCTTTTGTACTTTAACTATTTGCACATTGTTACAACACTGTATATAGACATAATATGACATTTTGAATGTCTTTATTCTTTTGGAACTTCTGTGAGTGTAACTTTTACTGTACATTTTTATTGTTTATTTCACTTTGTTTATTATCTAGTTCACTTGCTTTGGCAATGCTAACATATGTTTCCCATGCCAATAAAGCCCTTGAATTTAATTGAATTGAGAGAGAGGGAGTGAACGAGCGAGGGAGAGAGAGAGAGGGAGTGAGAAAGAAAGATGGAGTGAGCGAGCAGCATGAGCAGCAGTGGGGCTCAGCTTTCAGGAATGTGTCTGGCTCAGGGCTGCTTTGCACAGAGAGCCATGTGGTCACAGCAGCTCCCTCCCTCTTCCAGGGGCCCCAAGGAAGACTGAATGGAGGAGCGAGGAGACGAGAGGAGAGGGGGGCAGGGAGTCCTAACCAGGGTTACACACACACACACACACACTGGCCAGGCTGGGTTGGGCTGTATCAGGACAGGGCAGCCTGACTGTTCTTGGGCTGAGCCACAGCCTTCTCCCTGCCCACCGGCCCAGCTCCGAGTGAGACTGATGGAGATGACAGAGAGACAGGCTGCTGAATACAATACAGACATTGAGACAGTCATTGAGACAGTCTATAAAACTTGGGAATATGAGGTTAGTTCCCCTTCCACTGACTTGTAGGGGAAAGTTACCAGTGTCTGAGCAGGTGTGGGTGTCTGACTGCAAGCACCACTGGGTTCATAATGACCATACACACTCAGAGATGGAAAAGAAGTGTGTGTGTGAGTGTGTGTGTGTGAGTGTGTGTGTGTGTGTGTGTGTGTGTGTGTGTGTGTGTGTGTGTGTGTGTGTGTGTGTGTGAGTGTGTGTGTAAGTGTGTGTGTGTGTGTGTGTGTGTGTGTGTGTGTGTGTGTGTGTGTGTGTGTGTGTGTGTGTGTGTGTGTGTGTGTGTGTACTCACAGCAGACAGAGGGCGTAGGCTCCAGGCACAGACTCACTGTCCCTGACAAGGAAGCTGCCGTCCCTCCCAGCCCGGGCCAGCAGGTCCTCTGCATGCACACGGCTGATGTCACGGTGGTACCACGCCGCCATTGCCATGACATCCGACGGTGTTGTTGTCCACCTGTCAGTCAGTGGAGTGTCTGTCTTTCCAACAGGGTAACCCACAGTAAGGTAGAAGGTCAGAGGCGACACACACAGTCTGTCTCAGACACCTGTGTCATGGCACCATGGGACCCTCCAATCAGGAGCTCACGTTGTGCTGTCCTCTTGAGTGTTCACAGCTTCTCCAGCATCCTGGTCCTAATTAGTAAGGTCAACTCAGGAACAACAACAGCAGCCCTCCTCATTTACTACAGGCACCCCCTCCGGGGTCTTACTGGGTTACGCGTCCTGTTGAGGATTGTTGCCGTTGTAGAGTCAGAGTGAGTAACCCTCCCACAGATTTCTGTGTGTGTCCAGATTCCAGAACTACAGTTGCTTCCTCTTGATGAACTTTGGCCCACCTTGCTGTTAGTTCCCCCTCAGAAAGACACCGTCTCAGTGTGCAGGCTGCTGCCAGCCGGATGTTCGTCTCAGGCAGACAGAGCCCATTGTGGAGGAGAGAGAGAGAGAGAGAGAGAGAGAGAGAGAGAGCGAGAGAGAGAGAGAGAGAGAGAGAGAGAGAGAGAGAGAGAGAGAGAGGAGCAATGGTGCGTAAAGCCAACCACCCCTGGGGGCACTGACAGCAGTGCCTGTAGCCTCACCACAAACACCAGCAATGCTCCTGCCTGCTGTCCCCTCAAAAGCCCTGCATGCAAACAACACAGAAAAGAAGAACCAAAAGCAGTCAGTCAGCCACACAAACAAACCCTGCTGCACAGCCTGCTGTGGTGGATAGAAGTCAGCGCCCAGGCAGCCGTGCAAGAGAAACCAGACAAATTCAAATAATTTCCCAGTTGTTTTGCCATATAAGGGAAAGGGGGAACACCCTACAGAGAGTTCATCTGATGGTTGCAGTTCTCTCTAGATTTCAGTCTCTCTCTCTCCCTCTCTGTTTTCAGACGTAGATTCCAGAGGGTGGGTGGGGGGTGTTGGTGGGGGATGTCCAGGGTCCCTGGTCGGTCCTGTGCTGAGAGTGTTTTGGGGAGGTCCCATCCCCCTGGGGTAGTGTGTTCCGTATCTCTTTGGAGTATCGTCAGAAGAGGATGGGAAGGGGCAGTAGAGGACGAGAGGACTAGCCCTGTTAAAGCACAACGCGGGCAGCACAGACAGAGGAAGTGACTCCCCGCTCCAGATGTGAGTAAGAAGGAAGAGAGAGAGAAAAATCTGACGCAGCAGCCAAAATAATTCCTGCGAGTGACTATACTTCATTAACAAACGCCAGCAGACTCCTTTCTCTGGGCCCACCCCTCCCTCCTCCTCCTCCCCCCTCATTCTCCTCCATCTTTTTCCTGAATTTTCAAAGACCAAACACAGCCCCGCCGTGCACACTGAGGTGGGTTGCTTGGCACAGCCACTGTCTGTCTCACTTGTGCGTTCTTGTCCTCTTTTCCAGACTTTTTTCCATTGTGCTGGCTAGCTTTACCACTCTCTCTTTATCCCTCCACCCGTCTCCTTCTCTTCCCCTCTCTCTTTCTCTTGCCCTCTCTCTCTTTCTCTTCCCCTCTCCTTCTCCTTCCCCTCTCTCTTTCTCCTCCCCCTCTCTCTTTCCCCTGCCCCTTCTCCATGTCACTCTCCCTAACTTCCCTGCCTTCTCTCCCTCCTTTCTCAGCAGAAAAGCAGCCTCCATATGAATTTGATCATCCCTTACTTTCTGAATCTTATTTTTGTCCTCCACAACAATGTCCCTCCTCTACTCCCAGGGTATTGTTTGTGGTCAGTTTTTCGGCTCCAGCTGTGCTGCCTCTTACTACTCAGCAGAAATTGTCCGCCCTCTCAACTCCTCTGTTTATTACAGGCTTAATGCCATCTCACCACTTTCTAAAGGCCATAAACCAGTCATTGTTGTGCCTCCATGTGGCTGTGTCTAATTATTTTAAATATATATTTTTATAACCTTTATTTAACTGGCAAGTCAGTTAAGAAAAAAATATTATTTACAATGACGGCTTAGGAAAGGTGGGTTAGATGTTTAACTTGTCAGCTCGGTGTTCGATCCAGCAACCTTTCGGTTACTGGCCCAATGCTCTAACCACTAGGTTACCTGCTGCCCCTTATAGGTCAGTGACTGCTGAGCCCCGGGTGTTCCCTGGGTGTTTTGTTCTTCCAGCTATGTTGTGTTCCTCAACAGATGCAGTAGGGCCAGATGAGGGTAGTGGTTTAACACCCCTGTCATCCCCATGGCCCCTGCAGACTGTATAGTAAACCACTTTTCCTATCAAATTTGATTGATCATACATTTTCAAGTTGGGACAACCCAGGTTTTGTTTCGAGCTCATTCGTCCTAACAATTTCACTCACATTGGGAGTTGGGTTCATTCAGCACACAATTAGCATTTTGTACAGTAGGTAGTCATTTCAATGACTGTGAAAATTAAGGTTAATTCCCGCAAACACACAGCATGGTCTGACCCTGTCTGGTCCAGTCCTGTCTGGTCCTGTCCAGTCTAGTCCGGTCCTATCCAGTCCTGTCTGGTCCTATCCTTTCTGGTCCTGTCTGGTCCTGTCTGACCATGTCTTATTGTTACCTTGGGCTCATCCATCACCTGTCGCTGTCCGTTCAATTACCTGGGCTAATATGTTTAGGGAAACACTGGATTACACAGGAATCTATGACAACCAACCTGCCCTTTCTGGTAACTTAGTTATCTACTTTCACATTCTATAATGGCTCTAAGTTCTGCACTGATGGAGGAAGCCTGTCTACCATATCAGCTCGACGGATGTATCAGGGCTTGCAAACTAACACAAATTACAGAGGGGAATCCAGCTGCTAGCTACCCAGAAATGTGAGCATACCAGACAAACTAAATAACTTCTATGCTCGCTTCGAGGCAAACAACACTGAACCTTGCATGACAGCACCAGCTATTCCAGACGACTGTGTGATCTCGCTCTCCGACTGTGTGATCTCGCTCTTGCGAATGTAAACATGTTAACATTCGCAAGGCCTCAGGGCCAGACGGAATACCGAGCATGGGCTGACCAGCTGGCAAGTGTCTTCACTGATATTTTCAAACTATCCCTGACCCGGTCTGTAATACCAACTTGTTTTAAGCAGATCACCACTGTACCCGTGCCCAAGAATGCCAAGGTAACCTGCCTAAATGAGTATCGCCCAGTAGTACTCACATATATAACCATGAAATGCTTTGAAAGGCTGGTCATGGCTCACATCAACACCATCATCCCAGACTCCCTGGACCCACTCTAATGTGCATACCACCCCAACAGATCCACAGATGAGTATCTCTTGCACTCCACACTGCCCTCACCCACCTGGACAAAAGGAATACCTATGTAAGAATGTTGTTTATTGACTACAGCTCACCATTCAACACCATAATCCCCTCCAAGCTCATCACCAAGCATAGGACCCTGGGACTGAACACCTCCCTCAAAAGATCCTCAAAAAGATCTTCAGCTGTACCATTAAGAGCATCTTGACTGGCTGCATCGCCGCTTGGTACCGCAACTGCAAGGCACAGATGGTGGTGAGTACAGCCCAGTACATCACTGGGGCCGAGCTCCCTGCCATCTAGGACCTCTATACTAGGCGGTGTCAGAGGAAGGCCCAAAAAAAGACTCCAGCCACCCAAGCCATAGACTGTTCTCTCTGTTACCGCACGGCAAGCGGTACCAGTGCACCAAGTCTGGAACCAACAGAACCCTGAACAGCTTCTACCCCCAAGTGATAAGACTGCTAAACAAGACTGCTAAATAGCTAATCAAATGGCTACCCGGACTGCCTGCATTTCACCTTTTTTGCACTAGCTCTCTTGCAATGACTCTATGCACAAATACGGGACTCTACCCATGCACTCACACGTACTTACACTGACATCCTACAACACACATACACACTCACTACATATGCCTGTAACAGGGTGGAGGTGCCTCTATTTTAGCATTTGCTGTTGTCCTCTGAATTGTAGAAGTGTCTCTGCACTTCCTGTTCCTACAAAACGGTGGTGCATTTCCTGGAGCGGGAATAGGGAAAGACAGCGACAGACTGCTGCTGTCTCCCAAGTTCCACACCAGACCTAGAGTCTTTTATACAGTCTCGGTGTGTTTGTGTTAATGTGCTAGCTGTAAGTATCCGGAGTACACTTGGGTTTGGCTGTGTGGACTTGGAGACAAGTCAGCAATGTCATTCTTGTGTTTTTAATCTATTTGTGTCTATTGCTACATTTAAGGTCTTGCCTGTTTATTGCATGTGCGCTTTAGTCTGTGAAGACCTTTTGATATTTAATCCTTATTGAATACTGTGAGCTTTGCTGTTTTACACTAGGATCTGGTTTGCTGTGTTTTCCACCTGTTTGCTGTGCTGACTAAGATACTTCTTCTGACATTGCATGCAACTACTCAATTATTGCAGTAGCCATTTTGTACTGAAGACTGAGACACACTGTAACTTGCCTTTTTGGTATGATTCCAAGCCCACCCAGTACAGCCCCGTTTGTACGTTTTCACCTGATATCTTTATAATCAAATTATATTTTTGATAATCCTGTGTTGAGTTTCTATACCGGTACGCAGTTCAAGTCTCTATTGATCCTGCCTTATCCTAAAACCTGTGGTGGTTACATTTGGTGTACTAGACATTTCTGTGTAAAATCCCCCACGTTACATGCCCACACACACGTAACATACTGACACCACACACACACAAACACTTTCACACTCACCACATACGCTGCTGCTACTGCATCTATCCTGTTGCCTAGTTACCCCTGCTATTTGTATTTAGCTACCTCAATGACCTCGTACCACTGCACATCAACTCGGTACTGGTACTCCCTGTATACAGCCATGTTATTTTTACTCCTTATTCACTGTGTATTTATTCCTCATGTCACTATTTCTATTTTTTGGATAGATTTTCTACATATTTTTCTTTAACTCTGCATTGTTGGAAAAGGGCCCGTCAGTAAGCATTTCAATCAATCAAGCAATCAATCAAATGTATTTATAAAGCCCTTTTCACATCAGCAGATGTCACAAAGTGCTGTACAGAAAGCCAGCCTAAAACCCCAAACTGCAAGCAATGCAGATGTAGAAGCACATTGTCTAGGAAACACTCCCTAGAAAAGCAGGAATCTAGGAAGAAACCTAGAGAGGAGCCAGACTCTGAGGGGTGGCCAGTCCTCTTCTGGATGTGCCGGGTGGAGATTATAACACAGCAGGGTCAAATAATAATCACAGTGGTTGTAGAGGGTTCATTAGGTCAGTACCTCAGGAGTAAATGTCAGTTGGTTTTTCATATCTGTGCATTCAGAGGTCGAGACAGCAGGTGTACAGAGAGAGAGAGAGAGAGAGAGAGAGAGAGTCGAAAACAGAAGGTCTGGGACAAGGTAGCACGTCCGGTGAACAGGTCAGGGTTCCCTAGCCGCAGGCAGAACAGGAGAAACGGCACGACCAGGTAGACAGGGGACAGCCACGAGTCATCAGACCAGGTAGTCCTGAGGCATGATCCTAGGGCTCAGGTCCTCCGGGAGGGGAGAGATGGATAGAGAGAGAGAGAGAGAGAGAATTAGAGGGAGCATACTTAAATTCACAGAGGACAACAGATAAGACAGGAGAATTACACCAGATATAACAGACTGACCCTAGCACCCCGGAACATAGACTATTTCAGCATAGATACTGGAGACTGAGACTGAGGCAGGGGTGGGTCGGGGGACACTGTGGCCCCGTCCAACGATATCCCCGGACAGGGCCAACCAGGCAGGATATAACCCCACCCACTTTGCCAAAGCACAGCCCCCACACCACTAGAGGGATGTCAACAGACCACCAACTTACTACCCTGAGACAAGGCCGAGTATAGCCCACGAAGATCTCCCCCATAGCACGAACCCGAGGGGGCGCCAACCCGGACAGGAAGATCACGTCAGTGACTCAACCCACTCAAGTGACGCACCCCTCCTAGGGACGGCATGGAAGGGCACTTATAAGCCAGTGACTCAGCCACCGTAATATGGTCAGAGGCAGGGAATTTCAGGGGAAAGACGGGAGCTGGCCAGGCAGAGACAGCAAGGGCGGTTTGTCACTCCAGTGCCTTGCCGTTCACCTTCACACCCCTGGGCCAGACTACACTCAATCCTAGTTCAGTAAAGACTTAAAGGTCGAGACCGAGTCTGCGTCTCTCACATTGATAGGCAGACCATTCCATAAAAATAGAGCTCTATAGGAGAAAGCCCTGCCTCCAGCTGTTTGCTTCGAAATTCTAGGGACAATAAGGAGACCTGCGTCTTGTGACCGTAGCGTACGTGTAGGTATGTAGGGCAGGACCAAATCGGAGAGATGGGTAGGAGCAAGTCCATGTAATGCTTTGTAGGTTAGCAGTAAAACCCTTGAAATCAGCCTTAGCCTTAACAGGAAGTCAATGTAGAGAGGCTAGCACTGGAGTAATATCATCAAATGTTTTGGGGGGTTCTAGTCAAGATTCTAGCAGCCGTGTTTAGCACTAACTGAAGTTTATTTTGTGCTTTATCTGGTTAGCCGGAGAGTAGAGCATTGCAGTAGTCTAATCTAGAAGTGACAAAAGCATGGATTAACTGTTCTGCATCATCCAACTGATGACACTGTTACATCAACACATCTTTGATCTGTTCCAAAGTCAGACTTAATCCATTGGAAATACAAAAAAGAAAAAAGAAAAGAGGAAGCAGGGCAGAGGAAAGGTCAGAAAGAGAAAGGGGGAGAGAGAGAGTGAGGGAGATAGAAGGGGAACCTTGGTTACCAACCAAGTGTTTCTGGATCCAATGGTTATGTTAATACCCATGGTATTTCCCAAGAAATGTGGTCCCTGGAAATGCGTCTGTCCTAGTAGATCTCATAGCACTGTTCTACATAAAGATAGGGACATCACTCTTTTGCCCTGGAATTTCTCCAAGCCTGCTAATCCTAATCTGACCATTTAGTGACCCTATATATCTCATAGCTAATACCTGCCTGCCCATCACCACTGAGAAAGCATGGGAGGACACAGAAACACGTGGACATCATGGCTGACGTACGTTGCTCAGTACTGGTGCTTTAGTTGGGGGTATGACTACACATTGTATTGATATAGATGAGTATAGTGCAATATAAAGTCAATACAGAATCCTACACCACAACTGTTTGAACTGGTCATTTTGATAGATATGATACAATTTTCAAAATGTACATATTTCTGTTTTATCCATACACATTAGTCTCCTTACATATCGATCAGTGCCCTGTCCTTCACTCTCCATCACAGGAGGTTGGTGTAACCTTAATTGATGCCATTCCATTCGCTCTGTTCCAGACATCATTATGAGCCGTCCTGCCCTCAGCAGCCTCCACTGCTCTCCATGTCACTTGTTGTGGCTTTTATGATCCTGCAAGGTGTGATGATTTGGTGTGTTATAACTGGTCTCGGCAGTGGTCTGGGACATTGATTAAGTTACTTTTTGTCGATATATATATATATAAAGTTTTCAACCACATGGAGCGCAAATGGGAGCGAGCTTAGCTGCAAGGGGATTAGATGAAGACATACTTTGTGATCTCCTTCCTTCAGCTGAAATTGGCAGACAAATACCTCGTAAACTCATTATATGACCAAGGGAGAGGCCTGAAAATACAACTTTAGTGTTGGATGTTCCTGGACAAAGCTTTTTTCTGTGTACCTTAATCACTCTTTAACTCTTTTTCTTGGCACCAGCTAAAAATAGGAGATAAATATGAAATACATATTGATTGAATTGATTTCATAATACAATTCTTGTAATGCATGCTTACAACACAAAGTATGGACCGTACAGTACCAAAAACACATTGTGATGGCATCCCAGTCCATCCATTCAGTGCACTTCAATTAACGGTGTCTAAAAGCAGCACTGAGTCCAGTTAAGCCCAGTGTGAATGAGGATAGGCGATTTTCTATACACTTATAGCAACTTAGGCTTTCCTTGCGAAGTGGAGAATCAAGCTGCCATAAGTGCGAGGCGTAAGAGGCTTATCAATAAGACGCAGCCAATGATTTCACACTAACAATGCTATTCTGGCGTCTCAAGTCCAAACGATGTCTCTCATCGATAAAGAAATCACACACTGGATATTACGATATCAATATCTGGACTTGCCCACCTTGCTTTATTGGAATGGAATGGAAGGAACATTTGTCTTAACCTTTCATTACATTTAATTTATCAAGGGTCTTTAAAACTGATACTAGGCACAGAGTATTATCAAAAAAACTGTTGTAGAATAGGGAGGATTTTACCAACTTCTTTGAATGTACAGAACATGTGGTGCCCATTTGAAATATATGAATCTGTCACCTGTATTGGTAGTGGTTGTAGAATGTTTAAAATGGCAGCCTCAGTCAGGTTTAGACATACACAGAGTTAACTCGGGCCGAGCTCATTTTAAGCAGATTTTAACATATTCAAATTGCACTGGCCAATTTCATTTAGGCATTAGCAAAATCTCCTACAGTAGCTTTACTCCTTGTCATTTGGTTAATGCCACTTATGGAGTATACTTCAGATAAACAAGGAAGGATCTTTAAGTGTGTCTATGTACATGAAGTTGTCTTGAATTTGTTAGGACAGCCATGGGGAAGAGGATGGATTTAGAAGTGAAATGTCTTAATCTGAACTCAACTCAGATTAGGGGACCAATGCATTGTTATGGTAATCTAATCTCCCAGTGATTAGCTACACTGGTTTAGATTCATACACTTAGACAAAAGGTGCTATCTAGAACCTAAAAGGGCTAATCGGCTGTCGAAATAGGAGAACCCATTGAAGAACCCTTTTTGGTTCTAGGTAGAACCCTTTTGGGTTCCATGTGGTTTCTACATGGAACCCAAAAGGGTTCTACCTGGAACCAAAAAGGGTTATCCTATGGGGACAGCCGAAGAACCCCTTTGGAACCATTTTTTCTAAAACTGTATTATGATATCAACATCAATAAAATAAATATATTTCCGAAGGTAGTATTCACTTTGCCACAGACCAATAGACACTAAGATACAGGAATGAGGAAGTGTTTGTTCCTCTTATTTAGTGCACACAGAGCAGATGCACTCTAAAAAGAAAAAGGTTCCTGGAAAAGCCCCCCCCCCCCCCCCCCCCCAAGGGAGAAACCTTACCTTAAATTGAGGAGATATTAAACATTTTCAGTTAAGTGCCTGCACCTGTTGATTTCTCAAATTCAAATCCACATTTTTCAGTTTGGCAGTTAGGTTCCTGCAAGAACCCCCAAGAACTAAGAAGGTTCCTCGACTAACCCCAACTCCTATGGGGTTCTTGGAAGTACCTTTTGGGGGCATTTTTCAGTGTCAATAACCCTAATGTTCTTCAAAGAACTTAAAGGATCTTAGGAGAACTATTGTTTGAACCCCTCATTTTTTGTGTGTTCATTGTTCTTCATCATCGTTGAATGATTGACTATACGGCAGATGCATTGTCACAGGCCCACAATGTGGTTACGATTTGGATATATTTGACTGTTTTCACTGCCTAACATTTAGAAGTAGTCCCTTTTCAGGTTTAGAAGAAGTGACTGCTAAATGCTAACCTCCGTTCGTATAAACGGATAGCATAGCTAGCTTAGAGAAATCCGTGATGGTAGTCAAAGTCATTTTTAACTGTAATGCAGTTGATTGGTGACGATGATGTGAACATGTATCGTGGTTGACATCCATACAAGCATTATACTCCAATTTTTACCTCAACATAGTGAGAAATACACACACTGTATAAACAATAGCCTAAATGTAGGCAAATTTTGCTGGGGGGGCAATGAGGCAACTCTTTCACCCACGGCATCTTTTCCCCACACGTTTCCATGGCATATCCATTGTTCTGTTTGAATTCCATTTACCTCTTCACTGTATCTATATCATCACCCTCATATGGAGAGTCATACTGAAATCAATGGAAAAAATAACCTAATCATGCTCACTGAAGGCCCAGTAGAACCCAAAATGAACTTTTTTAGTGGAATAAGCTTCCTTTTTTTGTGTTGTGTGACTTTAATTCATACCTGATTGAAACTCAAGATATAGCTGTTGCTTTTTCTGCCGCAGTGTCTTTCCTGAAGTGCCAGGTGTCTTTCAAAGAGCTGTGCAGTACGTATAAATAGAATCATTCTATTCTTTGCTACAGTAATATGTTCAGTAGTAGAAGGGGTAGTGAGGCCACTGAACATCTCAACCTGCCCTCATGATCCGGCGCCGTAATCCCCAGCAGGTGTCCTTCTGCCTGGTTACATTTAAGAAAATCCCAGCCTTTCTTGCCCATGAACGGCAGCAGGCAGTGGCAGGCCATCTGTTGATAAGCAACTTCTTGCTAAGGTTAGGGTTAAATTTAGGTTAAGAATAAGGGTTATGGAAAGGGTTAAGGTTAGGGCTAGGGTTCAAATCAAATCCAAATCAAATTTTATTGGTCACATACACATGTTTAGCAGATGTTAATGTGAGTGTAGCGAAATGCTTGTGCTCCTAGTTCCGACCATGCAGTAATATCTAACAAGTAATCCAGCAATTTTACAACAACTACCTTTTACACACTAGAGTAAAGGAATGAATAAGAATATGCACATATAAATATATGGATGAGCGATGGCCGAACGGCATAGGCAAGATGCAGTAGATGGTATAGAGTACAGTATATACACTGCTCAAAAAAATAAAGGGAACACTTAAACAACACTATGTAACTCCAAGTCAATCACACTTCTGTGAAATCAAACTGTCCACTTAGGAAGCAACACTGATTGACAATAAATTTCACATGCTGTTGTGCAAATGGAATAGACAACAGGTGGAAATTATAGGCAATTAGCAAGACACCCCCAATAAAGGAGTGCTTCTGCAGGTGGGGACCACAGACCACTTCTCAGTTCCTATGCTTCCTGGCTGATGTTTTGGTCACTTTTGAATGCTGGCGGTGCTTTCACTCTAGTGGTAGCATGAGACGGAGTCTACAACCCACACAAGTGGCTCAGGTAGTGCAGCTCATCCAGGATGGCACATCAATGCGAGCTGTGGCAAGAAGGTTTGCTGTGTCTGTCAGCGTAGTGTCCAGAGCATGGAGGCGCTACCAGGAGACAGGCCAGTACGTCAGGAGACGTGGAGGAGGCCGTAGGAGGGCAACAACCCAGCAGCAGGACCGATACCTCCGCCTTTGTACAAGGAGGAGCAGGAGGAGCACTGCCAGAGCCCTGCAAAATGACCGCCAGCAGGCCACAAATGTGCATGTGTCTGCTCAAACGGTCAGAAACAGACTCCATGAGGGTGGTATGAGGGCCCGACGTCCACAGGTGGGGGTTGTGCTTACAGCCCAACACCGTGCAGGACGTTTGGCATTTGCCAGAGAACACCAAGATTGGCAAATTCGCCACTGGCACCCTGTGCTCTTCACAGATGAAAGCAGGTTCACACTGAGCACGTGGCAGACGTGACAGAGTCTGGAGACGCCGTGGAGAACGTTCTGCTGCCTGCAACATCCTCCAGCATGACCGGTTTGGCGGTGGGTCAGTCATGGTGTGGGGTGGCATTTCTTTGGGGGGCCGCACAGCCCTCCATGTGCTTGCCAGAGGTAGCCTGACTGCCATTAGGTACCGAGATGAGATCCTCAGACCCCTTGTGAGACCATATGCTGGTGCGGTTGGCCCTGGGTTCCTCCTAATGCAAGACAATACTAGACCTCATGTGGATGGAGTGTGTCAGCAGTTCCTGCAAGAGGAAGGCATTGATGCTATGGTCTGGCCCGCCCGTTCCCCAGACCTGAATCCAATTGAGCACATCTGGGACATCATGTCTCGCTCCATCCACCAACGCCACGTTGCACCACAGACTGTCCAGGAGTTGGCGGATGCTTTAGTCTAGGTCTGGGAGGAGATCCCTCAGGAGACCATCCGTCACCTCATCAGGAGCATGCCCAGGTGTTGTAGGGAGGTCATACAGGCACGTGGAGGCCACACACACTACTGAGCCTCATTTTGACTTGTTTTAAGGACATTACATCAAAGTTGGATCAGCCTGTAGTGTGGTCCAAATCCAGACCTCCATGGGTTGATAAATTGGATTTCCATTGATTATTTTTGTGTGATTTTGTTGACAGCACATTCAACTATGTAAAGAAAAAAGTATTTCATAAGATTATTTCATTCATTCAGATCTAGGATGTGTTATTTTAGTGTTCCCTTTATTTTTTGAGCAGTATACATATGAGATGAGTAATGTAGGGTATGTAAACATTATATAAAGTGGAAATGTTTAAAGTGACTAGTGATACATTTATTACATCCAATTTTTAATTATTAAAGTGGCTAGAGATTTGAGTCAGTTTGTTGGCAGCAGCCACTCAATGTTAGTGATGGCTGTTTAACAGTCTGATGGCCTTGAGATAGAAGCTGTTTTTCAGTCTCTCGGTCCCAGCTTTGATGCACCTGTACTGACCTTGCCTTCTCGATGATAACGGGGTGAACAGGCAGTGGCTCGGGTGGTTGTTGTCCTTGATGATCTTTTTGGCCTTCCTGTGACATTGGGTGGTGTAGGTGTCCTGGAGGGCAGGTAGTTTGCCCCCGGTGATGCGTTGTGCAGACCACACTACCCTCTGGAGAGCCTTACGGTTGTGGGCGGAGCAGTTGCCATACCAGGCGGTGATACAGCCCGACAGGATGCTCTTGATTGTGCATCTGTAAAAGTTTGTGAGTGTTTTTGGTGACAAGCCAAATTTCTTCAGCCTCCTGAGGTTGAAGAAGCGCTGCTGCGCCTTCTTCACCACGCTGTCTGTGTGGGTGGACATTTCAGTTTGTCCATGATGTGTACGCCGAGGAACTTAAAACTTTCCACCTTCTCCACTACTGTCCCGTCGATGTGGATAGGGGGCTGCTCCCTCTACTGTTTCCTGAAGTCCATGATCATCTCCTTTGTTTTGTTGACATTGAGTGTGAGGTTATTTTCCTGACACCACACTCCGAGGGCCCTCACCTCCTCCCTATAGAACGTCTCGTTGTTGTTGGTAATCAAGCCTACCACTGCAGTGTTGTCTGCAAACTTGATGATTGAGTTGGAGGCGTGCATGGCCACGCAGTCATGGGTGAACAGGGAGTACAGGAGAGGGCTGACGCACCCTTGTGGGGCCCCAGTGTTGAGGATCAGCGGGGTGGAGATGTTGTTTCCTACCCTCACCACCTGGGGGCGGCCCGTCAGAAAGTCCAGGACCCAGTTGCACAGGGCGGGGTCGAGAACCAGGGTCTCGAGCTTAATGACGAGTTTGGAGTGTACTATGGTGTTAAATGCTGAGCTGTAGTCGATGAACAGCATTCATACATTGGTATTCCTCTTGTCCAGATGGGTTAGGGCAGTGTGCAGTGTGATTGCGATTGCATTGTCTGTAGACCTATTGGAGCGGTAAGCAAATTGGAGTGCGTCTAGGGTGTCAGGTAGGGTGGAGGTGATATGATCCTTGACTAGTCTCTCAAAGCACTTCATTCTGATGGAAGTGAGTGCTACGGGGCGACAGTCGTTTAGCTCAGTTACCTTCGCTTTCTTGGGAACAGGAACAATGGTGGCCCTCTTGAAGCATGTGGGGACAGCAGACTGGGATAGGGATTGATTGAATATGTCCGTAAACACACCAGCCAGCTGGTCTGAGCATGCTCTGAGGACATGGCCGGGGATGCCGTCTGGGCCGGCAGCCTTGCAAGGGTTTACACGTTTAAATGTTTTACTCACGTTGGCTGCGGTGAAGGAGAGCCCGCAGGTTTTGGTAGCGGGCCGTGTCGGTGGAACTGTATTGTCCTCAAAGCGAGCAAAGAAGTTGTTTAGGATAAGGGTTAAGTTTAGGGTTAGGATAAGGGTTAAGGTCAAGGCTAGGGCTTGTAGATAGTTAAAATATTATTGATTGTCTGTATAGCATCTACAGATGGACCAGTGGCGACCCACCTGTTTTGAGCTCTACCTGCTTAGCAAAAAAAAAAAAATACAATTCCAGTCAAAAGTTGGGACACACCTACTCATTCAAGGGTTTTTCTATATTTTTACTATTTTCTACATTGTAGAATAATAGTGAAGACATCAGAACTATGAAATAACACACATGGAATCATGTAGTAAGCAAAAAAAGTGTTAAACAAATCAAAATATATTTTAGATTTTAGATTCTTCCAAGTAGCCGCCCTTTGCCTTGATGACAGCTTTGCACACTCTTGGCATTCTCTCAACCTGCTTCACCTGGAATACTTTTGCAACAATCTTGAAGGAGTTCCCACATATGATGAGCACTTGTTTCCTGCTTTTCCTTCATCTTGCGGTCCAACTCATCCCAAACCATCTCAATTGGTTTGAGGTCGGGTGATTGTGGAGGCCAGGTCATCTGATGCAGCACACCATCACCTGCCTTGGTCAAATAGCCCTTACACAGCCTGGAGGTGCGTTTTGTCCCACTAATCGCAAACTAGATGGGATGGTGTATCGCTGCAGAATGCTGTGGTAGCCATGCTAGTTAAGGGTGCCTTGAATTTTAAATAAATCACTGACAGTGTCACCAGCAAAGCACACCCACACCATCACACCTCCTCCTCCACGCTTCATGGTGGGAAACACACATGCGGAGATCATCCTTTCACCTACTCTGTGTCTCACATAATCACAGCGGTTGGAAACAAAAATCTCAAATTTGGACTCATCAGACCAAAGGACAGATTTCCTCCGGTCTAATGTCCATTGCTCGTGTTTCTTGGTGTTCTTTAGTAGTGGTTTCTTTGCAGCAATTCGACCATGAAGGTCCTCATGAGACCAAGTTACATCATAGCGCTTGATGGTTTTGTCTCCGTGCTGCTGTGTGGTTTGTTGGTGCTTTGTTGCTACTTTGCTACCTGCTAACTTTATGTTTTTACATCAATTTTTTTAATCAAAATCTTCATTTTACACATTTACCAACACCTTACGTTTTTTTTTCCCTCGCTCAACTTTTTTCATTAAACTTTTTCACCCTAGACGCTTTATCTGGACGTGGTTCTACAGGACCTCCACCAGCCAAAGCTAAGTAGTAACATTAACATTAACACTATGCCATCTAATTGCAGTCGCTGTACTCATAATACACATGAAAACTATCACCTTGTGGTGAGGATAGTGCTGCAAGCCCAGCTTCAAATGCAATCGTTAGGCAAGGGTAATTTCATTGTAGGAAAAGACGAAAGAGCGTCTGTGCCACCAGTAAGTACAGATAGTAGAATAAATCCCCGCGCACAGTCCCCGCAGCCGGACAATTTTCTCAAGGCTTCTGGAAGGAAATACGTTTGGAATGCTCAACCGGTGTTGCTCATTCAGCCGACAGAAACTTTCGAAGGCCGAGCCTTCTCTGGTCTCTCCTCCACCCGTTACGGGGTCTGAGACGCCGAAGCCTCCCACCATAAGCTCTGACAAATTGAAAACCCTAGTCATTGGCGACTCCATTACCCGCAGTATTAGACTTAAAAAGAATCATCCAGCAATCATACTCTGTTTACCAGGGGGCAGGGCTACCGGCGTAAAGGTTAATCTGAAGAGGATGCTGGTTAAGGCTAAAACTGGCGAGTGTAGACAGAATAGGGATGTTGTTATCCACGTCGGCACCAATGATGCTTGGATGAAACAGTCCGAGGTCACCAAGCACAACATAGCTTCAGCCTGTAAATTAGCTAGAAAGATGTGTCAGCATTGTGTCTGGTCCCCTCCCAGTTAGGGGGAGTGATGGTGTCGATAGCAGAGTCTCACAACTCAATCGCAGGTTGAAAACTGTTTTCTGCCCCTCCCAAAATGTGTAGATAATTGGCCTTCTTTCTGGGACTCATCCACAAACAGGACCAAGCCTGGCCTGCTGAGGAGTGACGAACTCCATCCTAGCTGGAGGGGTGCACTCATCTTATCTATGAACATAGACAGGGCTCTAACTCCTCTAGCTCCACAATGAGATAGGGTGCAGGCCAGGCAGCAGGCTGTCAGCCAGCCTGCCAGCTTAGTGGAGTCTGCCACTAGCATAGTCAGTGTACTCAGCTCAGCTATCCCCATTGAGACCGTGTCTGTGCCTCGATCTAGGTTGGGCAAAACTAAACATGGCGGTGTTTACTTTAGCAATCTTACTGGAATAAAGACCTCCTCCATTCCTGCCATTATTGAAAGGGATTGTGATATCTCACATCTCAAAATAGGGCTACTTAATGTTAGATCCCTCACTTCCAAGGTTGTTATAGTCAATGAACTAATCACTGATCATAATCTTGATTTGATTCGCCTGACTGAATTTACTGTGTTAAATGAGGCCTCTCCTCCTGGTTACATTAGTGACCATATCCCCCGCACATCCCGCAAAGGCAGAGGTGTCGCTAACATTTACGATAGCAAATGTAAATTTACAAACAAAAAAATGACAGCGTTTTCGTCTTTTGAGCATCTAGTCATGAATTCTATGCAGCCTACTCAATCACTTTATATAGTGTAACGATGTAAGCTGAGAGTCGGGAAGCAAGTTCAGGGAGTGAGTGTTTTAATAAATAAATGAAACAAACACGTAACACAAACAACGCACAGACATGACCCAGGAACAGAAACAATGACGACTGGGGAAGGAGGTCAAGGAGGTGAGTCCAGGTGAGTGTCATTATGTGCAGACGTGCGTAACGATGGTGACAGGTGTGCACCATAACGAGCAGCCTGGTGATCTAGAGGCCAGAGAGGGAGCCCACATGACAGTACCTCCTCCCCGAAGCGCAGCTCCAGCCGCAAGATGCCGACCAAGATGACGATCCTGGGGATCAGGAGCGGACTGGTCACCTCTGCTAAGGCGCGGGAACCAGTCAATCCAGCTGAGGCGCAGGAGCATGGCGACCTAGAGCGCCAGAGAGAGAGCATCCTTGACAGTACCCCCTCCCCGGCGCGTTGGGCTCCAGCCGCAGGACGCCAACCACAGGGACGATCCCGGGGATCCAGAGCGGAGCGGACCGGTCGCCTCCGTTGAGGTGCAGAAACCTGATGAGCTGGCTGAGACCTCCCGGTTGCCTCGGTCGAGGCATGGAAATCTGTTCACCCAGCTGAGGCATAGGAGCCTATCGAGCCCACTGAGGCATGGTAAGCAATCGAACCAGCTGAGGCATGGCAGCCTATTGAACCCACTGAGGCATGGCAGCCTGTCGAGCCAGCTGAGGCATGGCAGCCTATTGAACCCGCTGAGGCATGGCAGCCTGTCGAGCCAGCTGAGGTATGGGAGCCTATCGATCTCGCTGAGGTATGGAAACCCGTCGAACCCGCCGAGGCATGGGAATCCGACAAACCGGCTGAGACCTCCCAGGTAGCTCCGGGCTCCAACACCCGGACCCAACATCACCTCCAACACACACAACAACAACAAACTCCCTGATGCTTCCCTTTGTTGAGTCGTCATTCTGTAACGATGTACGCTGAGAGTCGGGAAGCAAGTTCAGGGAGTGAGTGTTTTAATAAATAAATGAAACAAACAGGTAGCACAAACAACACACAGACATGACCCCAGGAACACAAATAATGATGACTGGGGAAGAAACCAAAGGGAACAACATATAAAGGGCAGGTAGAGAGTCCAGGTGAGTGTCATTATGTGCGTAACGATGTTGACATGGCCGAAGAGGGAGCACACGTGACATATAGCTACTGTTTACAGGCCTCCTGGGCCGTATACAGCGTTCCTCACTGAGTTTCTTGAATTCCTATCGGACCTTCTAGTCATGGCAGATAATATTCCAATTTTTGGTGTCTTTAATATTCACATGGAAAGTCCACAGACACACTCCAAAAGGCTTTCGGAGCCATCATCGACTTAGTGGGTTTTGTCCAACATGTCTCCGGATCTACTCACTGCCACAGTCATACCCTGGACCTAGTTTTGTCCAGTGGGATAAATATTGTGGATTTAACGTTTTTCCTCATAACCACCATCTTATTACGTTTGCAATCGCAACAAATAATCTGCTTAGACCCCAACCAAGGATCATCAAAAGCCGTGTTATAAATTCTCGACAACCCAAAGATTCCTAGATGCCTTTCCAGACTCCCTCCACCTACCCAAGGACGTCGGCAAACAACAATTGGTTAACCACCTAACTGAGGAACTAAATGTAACTTTGCGTAATACCCTAGATGCAGTTTCACCCCTAAAAACCACTAGATGCAGTCGCACCCCCAAGAAACTAGCTCCCTGGTATACAGCAAATACCCAAGCCCTAAAGCAAGCTTCCAGAAAATTGGAGCGGAAGTGGCGCTCCACTAAACTGGAAGTCTTCCGACTAGCTTGGAAAGACAGTACCGTGCAATATCGAAGTGCCCTCTCTGCTGCTTGATCATCCTATTTTTCCAACCTAATTGAGGAGAATAAGAACAATTCAAAATGTATTTTTGATACTGTCGCAAAGCAAACTAAATAGCAGCATTCCCCAAGAGAGGATGGCTTTCAGCAGTGATGAATTCATGATCTTCTTTGATGAAAAGATCATGATCGTTAGAAAGTAAATTATTGAATCTGCATATCTCTCCAAAGCTCAGTTGTCCTGAGTCTGTACCACACTGCCAGGACCTAGGATCAATGGAAACACTCAAGTTTTTTAATCCTATACCTCTTGACACGTTCATGAAAATAGTCATGGCCTCTGAACCTTCAAGCTACATACTGGACCCTATTCCAACTAAACTACTGAAAGAGCTGCTTCCTTTGCTTGACCCTCCTATGTTGAACATAATAAACGGCTTCCTATCCACCAAACTTACTAAAAGGGGCAGTAATAAAGCCTCTCTTGAAAGAGCCAAACCTTGACCCAGAAAATGTAAAAAAAACGATTGGCCTATATCGAATCTCCCATTCCTCTCAAAAATGTTTTTCAAACTGTTGCGTAGCAACTCACCGCCTTCCTTTAGACAAACAATGTATACAAAATGCTTCAGTCTGGTTTTAGACCCCATCATAGCACTGAGACTGCACTCATAAAGGTGTTAAATTACCTTTTAATGGCGTCAGACAAAGGCTCTACATCTGTCCTCGTGCTCCTAGACCTTAGTGCTGGTTTTGACACCATCGATCACCACATTCTCTTGGAGAGATTGGAAATCCTAATTGGTCTAGATGGACAAATTCTGGCCTGGTTTAGATCTTATCTGTCGGAAAGATATCAGTTCGTCTCTGTGGATGGTTTGTCCTCTGGTAAATCAGTTGTAAGTTTCAGTGTTCTTCAAGGGTCCCTTTTAGGACAACTATTGTTTTCACTATATATTTTACCTCTTGGGGATGTCATTCAGAAACATATTGTTAACTTTCACTGCTATGAGGACGATACACAGCTGTACATTTCGATGAAACATGGTGAAGCCCCAAAATTGCCCTCCCTGGAAGCCTGTGTTTCAGACATGTAACCTTAATTTAACTTGGCAAGTCAGTTAAGAACAAATTCTTATTTTCAATGACTGCCTACACCGGCCAAACCTGGACAACGTTGGGCCAATTGTGCACCGCCTGGCCAGTTGTGATACAGCCTGAATTCGAACCAGGGTGTCTATACTGATGCCTCAAGCACTGAGATGCAGTGGATGACGGAAAATGTTTTACTTTTAAACTCGGACAAAACAGAGATGCGAATTCTAGGTTCCAAAAAACAAAGAGATCTTCTGTTGGATCTGACAATTAATCTTGATGGTTTTACTGTCATCTCAAATAAAACTGTGAAGGACCTCGGCGTTACTCTGGACCCTGATCTCTCTTTTGACGAACATATCAAGAATATTTCAAGGACAGCGTTTTTCCAACTTCGTATCATTGCAAAAATCAGAAACCTTTTATCCAAAAATGATGCAGAAAGGTAATGTGTTGATGTAACAGTGTCATCAGTTGGATGATGCAGAACAGTTAATCCATGCTTTTGTCACTTCTAGATTAGACTACTGCAATGCTCTACTCTCCGGCTACCCAGATAAATCACAAAATAAACTTCAGTTAGTGCTAAACACGGCTGCTAGAATCTTGACTAGAAGCAGCAAAAAATATCAAATTACTCCAGTGCTAGCCTCTCTGGCTTCCTGTTAAGGCTCGGGCTGATTTCAAGGTTTTACTGCTAACCTACAAAGCATTACATGAGCTTGCTCCTACCTATCCCTCCGATTTGGTCCTTCCATACATACTTACACATACGCTACGGTCACAAGACGCAGGTCTCCTTACTGTCCCTAGAATTTCTAAGCAAACAGCTGGAGGCAGGGCTTTCTCCTATAGAGCTCCATTTTTATGGAATGGTCTGCCTATCAATGTGAGAGACACAGACTCAGTCCCAACTTTTATGTTTTTAATGAAGACTCATCTCTTCAGTAGGTCATATGATTGAGTGTAGTCTGGCCCAGGGGTGCGAAGGTGAACGGAAAAGCACTGGAGCGACGAACCGCCCTCGCTGTCTCTGCCTGGCCGGTTCCCATCTCTCCACTGGGATTCTCTGTTTCTGACCCTATTATGGGGGCTTAGTCACTGGCTTACTAGTGCTCTTCCATGCCGTCCCTAGGGGGGTGCGTCACTTGAGTGGGTTGAGTCACTGACTTTGGAACCCCCTCGGGTTCGTACCATGGGGGAGATCTTTGTGAGCTATACTCAGCATTGTCTCAGGGTAGTGAGTTGGTGGTTTGTGGATATCCCTATAGTAGTGTGGGGGCTGTGGGTGGGGTTATATCCCACCTGGTTGGCCCTGTCCGGGGTTATCGTTGGACGGGACCACAGTGTAGCTGTGGAGCCAGGCTAGTAACCATCACCCTCTGCCTTCTTCCTGTGGTGTAGCTGTGGAGCCAGGCTAGTAACCATCACCCTCAGTCTTCTTCCTGTGGTGTAGCTGTGGAGCCAGGCTAGTAACCATCATCCTCTGCCTTCTTCCTGTGGTGTAGCTGTGGAGCCAGGCTAGTAACCATCACCCTCTGTCTTCTACCTGTGGGGTAGCTGTGGAGCCAGGCTAGTAACCATCACCCTCTGTCTTCTTCCTGTGGTGGAGCTGTGGAGCAAGGCTAGTAACCATCACCCTCTGTCTTCTTCCTGTGGTGGAGCTGTGGAGCCAGGCTAGTAACCATCACCCTCTGTTTTCTACCTGTGGTGTAGCTGTGGAGCCAGGCTAGTAACCATCACCCTCTGCCTTCTTCCTGTGGTGTAGCTGTGGAGCCAGGCTAGTAACCATCACCCTCTGCCTTCTTCCTGTGGTGTAGCTGTGGAGCCAGGCTAGTAACCATCACCCTCTGCCTTCTTCCTGTGGTGTAGCTGTGGAGCCAGGCTAGTAACCATCACCCTATGCCTTCTTCCTGTGGTGTAGCTGTGTAGCCAGGCTAGTAACCATCACCCTCTGCCTTCTTCCTGTGGTGTAGCTGTGGAGCCAGGCTAGTAACCATCACCCTCTGCCTTCTTCCTGTGGTGTAGCTGTGGAGCCAGGCTAGTAACCATCACCCTCTGCCTTCTACCTGTGGTGTAGCTGTGGAGCCAGGCTAGTAACCATCACCCTCTGCCTTCTTCCTGTGGTGTAGCTGTGGAGCCAGGCTAGTAACCATCACCATCTGCCTTCTTCCTGTGGTGTAGCTGTGTAGCCAGGCTAGTAACCATCATCCTCTGCCTTCTTCCTGTGGTGTAGCTGTGGAGCCAGGCTAGTAACCATCACCCTCTGTCTTCTACCTGTGGTGTAGCTGTGGAGCCAGGCTAGTAACCATCATCCTCTGCCTTCTTCCTGTGGTGTAGCTGTGGAGCCAGGCTAGTAACCATCACCCTCTGCCTTCTTCCTGTGGTGTAGCTGTGGAGCCAGGCTAGTAACCATCACCCTCTGCCTTCTTCCTGTGGTGTAGCTGTGGAGCCAGGCTAGTAACCATCACCCTCTGCCTTCTTCCTGTGGTGTAGCTGTGGAGCCAGGCTAGTAACCATCACCATCTGCCTTCTTCCTGTGGTGTAGCTGTGTAGCCAGGCTAGTAACCATCATCCTCTGCCTTCTTCCTGTGGTGTAGCTGTGGAGCCAGGCTAGTAACCATCAGCCTCTGCCTTCTTCCTGTGGTGTAGCTGTGGAGCCAGGCTAGTAACCATCACCCTCTGCCTTCTTCCTGTGGTGTAGCTGTGTAGCCAGGCTAGTAACCATCACCCTCTGCCTTCTACCTGTGGTGTAGCTGTGGAGCCAGGCTAGTAACCATCACCCTCTGTCTTCTACCTGTGGTGTAGCTGTGGAGCCAGGCTAGTAACCATCACCCTCTGTCTTCTACCTGTGGTGGAGCTGTGGAGCCAGGCTAGTAACCATCACCCTCTGTCTTCTACCTGTGTTGTAGCTGTGGAGCCAGGCTAGTAACCATCACCCTCTGCCTTCTTCCTGTGGTGTAGCTGTGGAGCCAGGCTAGTAACCATCACCCTCTGCCTTCTTCCTGTGGTGTAGCTGTGGAGCCAGGCTAGTAACCATCACCCTCTGCCTTCTTCCTGTGGTGTAGCTGTGGAGCCAGGCTAGTAACCATCACCCTCTGTCTTCTACCTGTGGTGTAGCTGTGGAGCCAGTCTAGTAACCATCACCCTCTGCCTTCTTCCTGTGGTGTAGCTGTGGAGCCAGGCTAGTAACCATCACCCTCTGTCTTCTACCTGTGGTGGAGCTGTGGAGCCAGGCTAGTAACCATCACCCTCTGCCTTCTTCCTGTGGTGTAGCTGTGGAGCCAGGCTAGTAACCATCACCCTCTGCCTTCTTCCTGTGGTGTAGCTGTGGAGCCAGGCTAGTAACCATCACCCTCTGCCTTCTTCCTGTGGTGTAGCTGTGGAGCCAGGCTAGTAACCATCACCCTCTGTCTTCTACCTGTGGTGTAGCTGTGGAGCCAGTCTAGGAACCATCACCCTCTGCCTTCTTCCTGTGGTGTAGCTGTGGAGCCAGGCTAGTAACCATCACCCTCTGTCTTCTACCTGTGGTGTAGCTGTGGAGCCAGTCTAGTAACCATCACCCTCTGCTTTCTTCCTGTGGTATAGCTGTGGAGCCAGGCTAGTAACCATCATCCTCTGCCTTCTTCCTGTGGTGTAGCTAGGCTAGTAACCTTGGACACAGTTCAATGTCAGACAGATTGTAGGAGCTTTGTGTGATCTACTCGATCAAAGGCTTTGGACATATCAGCAAGTAACACCCTCACCATTGTTGTTTTTTTGGAGTCTAGCTGTCAGCCAGGAGTGTGTGGCTTTCACAAGGGCAGTAGTAGTGCTGGACTTTGGTAGGTATGCATACTGATTCGTGCATTCAGATAAAACTGTTGGCATGAGTTTTTTTTATGAAGATCTTCTGGATTTTTCCAAGGCATGACGTTAGAGAGATGGGACTCCAGTCACTCGTTGTACATGGGTTTGACATTTTAGGTATGGGACACACAGGTGTCCTACAACAAGGTGGGACACCTGTGTGTCAGGGTGCTATGGTCAGTCAGTTATATCTCAGTTAAGAACAAATTCTTATTTACAACGACGGCCTACCCCAACCAAATCCGGACGACGCTGGGCCAATTGCGCACCGCCCTATGAGACTCCCAATCACAGCCGGATGTGATGCAGCCTGGATTCAAACCAGCGAAAACTTCAAGAACTTTGTAGTAGCAAAAACCATCAAGCACCATGATGAAACTGGCTGTCATGAGGACTACCACAGCAAAGGAAGACCCAGATTCACTTCTGCTGCAGAGGATAAGTTCATTAGAGTTATCTGCACCTCAGATTGCAGCCCAAATAAATGCTTCACAGAGTTTGAGTAACAGACACATCTCAACATCAACTGTTCAGAGGAGATTTCATGAATTTCTGCAATGAAACCACTAATGAAGGACCAATAAGAAGAAGAGACTTGCTTGGGCCAAGAAACACAAACAATGGACATTAGACCGGTGGAAATCTGTCCTTGATGAGTCCAAATTTGAGAATTTTGGTTCCAACCGTCGTGTATTCGTGACACGCAGAGTAGGTGAACGGATGATCTCCGCATGTGTGATTCCCACCGTGAATCATGGAGGAGGACGTGTGATGGTGTGGGGGTGCTTTGCTAATACACTGTCTGTGTTTTATTTAGAATTGAAGGCACACTTAACCAGCATGACTACCACAGCATTCTGCAGCGATACACCATCCCATCTGGTTTGCGCTTAGTGAGACTATCATTTGTTTTTCAATAGGACAATGACCCAAAACACAACTCCAGGCTGTCTAAGGGCTATTTGACCAAGAAGGAGAGTGATAGAGTGCTGCATCAGATGACCTGGCCTCCACAATCACCCGACATCACCCCAATTGAGAAGTTTTGGGATGAGTTGGACCGCAGAGTGAAGGAAAATCAGCCAACAAGTGCTCAGCATATGTGGGAACTCCTTCAAGGCTGTTGGAAAATCATTCCAGGTGATGCTGGTTGAGAGAATGCCAAGAGTGTGCAAATCTGTCATCAAGGCAAAAGGTGGCTACTTTGAAGAATCTAACATCTAAAATGTATTTAGATTTGTTTAACACTTTTTTGCTTACTACACAATTTCATATGTGTTATTTCGTAGTTAAAATGTCTTCACTATTATTCTACAATGTAGAAAATAGTAAAAATATAGAAAACCCTTGAATGAGTAGGTGTGTCCGAACTTTTGACTGGTACTGTATATTGTGAAGGAAAATGTTATGTTTGTGCTTTTCTAATAACCAATTTGACTGGGTTCATGCAAGTGACTGATTTATCGTGCCTGGGAGGAATCCTCACTATCAGTATAAGCAATTTGCCAGTATGCCCAGAACATTGTTTTGAGAACCAAAAGAGGTGTCTCAGTTTCAAGGTCTCAGCTTGGAGAGAAGAAGTCTCGTGAGGTATTGGTCGGTCACGTGCATGAACCAAACGTTAATGATGAATTAATTATGAATTATGAATCATGTAAATCATGCAAATATAACTTGTCTGTGTAAGCAGTATATAAGAGAACTAACGGGACTGCCCCGGCGGAGCTCCCAACTATTGTGTACTATTGTCACGCCTGCTCCCACTCTTCCCCTCTGGCCCTCGAGGGCGCCAGGCTCCCCAGCATTGTGCACTCCTGCCACCATCAGTACGCACACCTGCCTTCCCCCCGTCACGTGCATCAGCGTATTATTGGACTCACCTGGACTCAATCACCTGTTTATTACCTCCCCTATATTTGTCAGTTCCCCATCTCTGTTCCCCGCTGCTGCATTGATTGTCGTTTGTCATTATGTATCTGTGTTCTGACGTTGTTTCTGTCTTGCTCTTTGTCTGTTCCTAATTAAATGTCAACTCCCCATACCTGCTTCTCGTCTCCGGCATCGGGCCTTACAGAATGCAGCAGCCATCATACGAAGCATCGAGGAGTGCTGACATTCTGGTTGGTGGTGACGTTGGGTCCGGGGCCCAACACCGATGGAACCGGTGGTGCCTAAGCCAGCTCGTCGGTCACCACCGGTTGGCTCGGAAGGGGCCACCCCACATCAGGCCTCAGCCGGATCATCAGATTTTTATGCCCAGCTGGCTCGTCAGGCTGGTACGCCTCCGATGGATCATCGGGCTCCCATGCCTCAGCCGGATCGTCAGGCTCCTATGCCTCACCCGGCTCGCCAGGCTCTCACGCCTCTGTCGGTTCGTCTGGGTTTCACACCCAGACGGCTTGTCCTGCGCCCGTGCCTCGGCCTGCCCGTCAGGATCGCCCAGGTGGGACGCCGGGTGGTGCTCCTAGAGAGCTCCTATTGTCACGCCTGCTCCTGCTCTTCCCCCCTGGCGCTCGAGAGCTCCCCATACCTGCTTCTCGTCTCCGGCGTCAGGGCTTACAACTATGGTGCATTAAGTTTGTTGGAACCTTTCTAGCTTGCTGATAATAAAGAATTATTAATTTAATATTGACTTCATGTGTCCCTGGTGGTAATTTCCACGACAATATAGTATATGTATACATATTTTTGTTGTTGTTGCCTGTTTGCATTGTTATTTTGGCATAAATACGTGTCACATATTAGTTTGCAAACAATGTAGAAAAAAAACAAACATCATTGAGTTAATAAAGCCCCATACAAACATGGTCTCTTTCTTTCTTGAGTAAAGCAGCTCCAAAATGCAGGTTTTTCAGCCTAGCTCAGTGCTTTCTGTGGTGAGGCAGCCAGCGGAAATTCGCGGTGTAGGGGTTGGTAATGTTCTCTTGTTGTGCCGTGATTGGCTCAGTGTTCTGTCACTCATGGGGACTCTATGTCACCGCAAAATCTACAGAGAGAGCTCGAAGATTCAAGCCCCTTGGATGCTGCCATAGTGTTACATTAGAAGTGTCCATCCAAGAAGGCTCAAGGTCATTGGCCACAGATAAAATGATGTCAAATCACGTTATATGTACCGTAGCTTTGATTGGACTGATCATGTCAACATCATACTTTCAAAATCTTAGTTAGCAAGCTAGCAGTCATCATCATGAATCAAGTCTACAATCTACTGGCAAATCGTTTTCAATCCTTGAATTATGAAGAAAAATTATTAAGAAGAATTATCGATATAACATATCGGTGCTCATCAGCCATTGGACATAAGCATTACTCAACAAGTTGGAAATCACAAATTCAACAATGAGTGGTTTGGAAGGAATCAGTGGCTAACTGCAAGCATTGCAAAGCAATCACTAGCCTGCTATTCAGTGGAGTGGGTGTGTGGTGCAAGTCTGGGTTTAAGGGTCTCTTTTCCAAGCTTAAACGGAGAAACATGCAACATTGGCCATGCTGTCAATCCAGCATGACTTCTGCCACTTTCAAAACAACTAGAAACTCGGAACTGGGAAATGTCAGACTTCAGTGAGTTCAAGTCAACTGGGAACTCGGGAAAAAATTAGCTCCATTCGGGACAACAAGTTTCGAACGGTCATCCGACTCGGAATTCCAAGCCGGGAATTCGGGCCTCTTTCTAGATCTCCGACATGAAGATCACTGACGTCATGATTCAACCTTGTTTTTTCCGAGTTTCAAGTTGTCTTGAAAGCACCATAAATCCAGAAAACGCCAGACTTCGATGACAAAGTTTGATGACAAAATTTGCCAAGAAGGACCATGTCACGGCTGTGATAAGGAGCGGACCAAGATGCAGCGTTTGTGTTCCACATATTTATTATATTCGTGAAACGTAATGCAAATACAGAAAACTTGAAATACCAAAACAACAAACCGTGACGCAGCGAGGGAAAAAACACACTAATCAAAGGATAATCACCCACAAACAACATGCAGACACATCCCTACTAAATATGACCTCCAATTAGAGGCAACGAGGACCAGCTGCCTCCAATTGAAGGTCAACCCAATAAACCCCAACCTAGAAATAGACAAACTAGAACTACACCATAGAAAGAGAAAACATAGAACAAACACAAAAACACCCCTTGTCACGCCCTGACCACTCTACCATAGAAAATAACAACTTATATTGGTCAGGACGTGACAGGCCACCTCACCACCTTCCTGTTCAAGTGAGCACAGCACAACAAGGTGAGTCCAAAAGTGTCTTGTATGCTGCTGAATAAATGATGTAATATGCCAGGGAGATATGTACAGTGTAGCTAAGAAAGTAATACTAAGTGCATGTTGTGTAGTAAGCTGTTAGTAGCCCATGTGCCTCACCCTAATAATTTCCTCCCTTTTCCCCTCATAATTTAGCCTACTGTTCTGACTTGGTGGTGTGCATGTAACCTATAGCCTATATTAGAGAAATGTCATCATCAAATATTGTAAGAGCCTTCATTGTCTACCTATACGGCCATTTATTTATCCTACAGTTCTGACTTGGTATACAGGGAGAATACTGTAAGAATGGCCCATGTTCTGAATTCTGTCGCTGTAAATTTCAGAAGTGCAGGACAAATAGTTATATTGAATATGTCCGTCCTAGCTCGTTCATTAATGTCATATTTGAAATTACGGATTGCCTCTTATCTGCTTGTCATCCCCTTACGCCGTAGTTTGTACATCTCAATTGTCAGTAGAAACCACATTTGTTTAAGCAAATGTGGATTAAAGGCAGTTAATGAGTTAATGAGGCTGAACAAACTGTTTTGCTACCAGACAAGGCTTCGCTAATAGCCAGATGTATCAGTGGTAAAGTGTTGAGACTCTTCTGTTGGGACAGCTTTATGTAGGCCCTAACAGTTTGTGGGCACCGTTTGTCACCGTTATAGTGCAGTTAATGTATTGTTTCGTGTTGTGTTGTGTAGTGGCTTTGCTAGCATGGATCTAAAACATTTTGAGGCAGTTTTCCCCACCAACATTTCCGAAAATCACCACTGAGATGGACAATCCATTTAAAGTGTTGCCTTTAAACAAAGCCAGACTGAACAACATTCCACCTTTTAGTGGAATAAACAGACCATTCACATGAGAGATCATTGTTGCTAGTTGGGTTTACTAGCCATCCAGAAATGCCGGTGAGCCATTTGCATGTGGAGACAGAAATGTGCATAATGAAAGAGTTAACATAACATAACCACATGAAAACGTTAATTGGGCAATCTCCACTTGCTACATCCATTTTTGGACTTGTAAATTAATGATATATACACTACATCGCCAAAAGTATGTGAGCACCTGCTCGTCGAACAACTCATTCCAAAATCATGGGCATTAATATGGAGTTGGTCCCCCCCTTTGCTTCTATAACATCTTCCACTCTTATGGGAAGGCTTTCCATTAGATGTTGGAACATTGCGGGGACTTGCTTCCATTCAACCACAAGAGCGTTAGTGAGGTCGGGTACTGATGTTGGGCGATTAGGCCTGGCTCGCATCCCAAAGGTGTTCGATGGGGTTGAAGTCAGGGCTCTGTGTAGGGCAGACAAGTTCTTCCACAACGTTCTCGACAAACCATTTCTGTATGGACCTCGCTTTCTGCACGGGGACATTGTCATGCTGAAACAGGAAAGAGCCCAAACTGTTGCCACAAAGTTGGAAGCATAGAATCGTCTAGGAAGGGGCCTCCCGAGTGGCGCAGTGGTCTAAGGCACTGCATCGCAGTGCTAGCTGTGCCACTAGAGATTCTGGGTTCGAGTCTAGGCTCTGTCCCAGCCGGCTGCGACCAGAAGACTCATTGGTCGGTGCACAATTGGCCCAGCGCCGTCCGGGTTAGGGGAGGGTTTGGCCGGCAGGGATGTCCTTGTCCCATTGCGCACTAGCGAGTCCTGTGGTGGGCTGGGCACAGTGCATGCTGACACGGTCGCCAGGTGTACGGTGTTTCCTCCGACACATTGGTGCGGCCGCCTTCCGGCTAAGGCGGGCATTGTATCAAGAAGCCGTGTTGCTTGGTTGGGTTGGTTTTGGAGGACGCATGGCTCTCGACCTTCGCCTCTCCTGAGTCCGTACGGGACTTGCAATGATGAGACAAGACTACCAATTGGATACCCCGAAAAAGGGGTAAAAAAAATAATATATATATTAAGAATCATCTAGGATGTCATTGTAGGCTGTAGCATTAAGATTTTCCTTCACTGGAACTAAGGGGCCTTGACCGAACCATGAAAAACAGCCCCAGACCAGTATTCCTCCTCCACCAAACTTTACAGTTAGCACTATGTATTTGGGCAGGTAGCGTTCTCCTGGCATCCGCCAAATCCAGAATAGCCATTCAGACTGCCAGATGGTGAAGTGTGATTCATCACTCCAGAGAACACTTTTCCACTGCTCCAGAGTCCAATGGCGGTGAGCTTTACACCACTCCAGCTGACGCTTGGTATTGCGTATGGTGATCTTAGACTTGTGTGCAGCTGCTGGGCCATGGAAATCCATTTTATGAAGCTCCCGACAAACAGTGCTAACGTTGCTTCCAGAGGCAGTTTGGAACTCGACAGTGAGTGTTGCAACTGAAGACAGACCATTTTTACTCACTACATGCTTCAGCACTCGGTGGTCCCGTTCTGTGAGCTTGTGTGGCCTACCACCGGCGTCTGAGCCGTTGTTTCTCCTAGATGTTTCCACTTCACAATAACAGCACTTACAGTTGACCGGGGCAGCTCTAGCAGGGCAGAAATTTGACCAACTTGTCACACCCTAATCTGTTTCACCTGTGTTTCACCTTTGTGCTTGTCTCCACCCCCCACCAGGTGTCTCCTATCTTCCGCCATTATCCCCTGTGTATTTATACCTGCGTTTTCTGTTTGTCTGTTGCCAGTTCCTCTTGTCCCACCAGCGTGTTCCCTTGTTGCATGTGTGCTAGTTTTTCCTAGTCTTCCCAGTTCTGAAATTTTTGCCTGTCCTGATCCTGCCTGCAGTCCTCTACCTGCCTGACTGATTTGGATTACGACTCTTTGCCTGCCATGACCTACCGATTGCCTGCCCGCCTGTACCTGCTTAACTCTGATTTGGATTATGACTCTTTTGCCTGCCCCTTGTACTGTAATAAACTCTGAGACTCGTACTATCCACCTCCTATGTCTACATCTAGGTCTTTGCCAGAGCCATGATAGAACTGACTTGTTGGAAAGGTGGCATCCTATGACAGTGCCACACTGAAAGTCACTGAACTCTTCAACAAGGCTATTCTACTGCATGGCTGTGTGTTCGATTTTATACACCTGTCAGCAACGGGTGTGGCTGAAATAGCCAAATCCACTAATTAGAAGGGGTGTCCACATACTTTGTATATATATTGTACCCATTGATTATTGAAGAATATAACTTATAAATGCCTCATGAGCTTAGTTCAACTGTCGTACCCAATTAGAACCGAAAATATAAGCATGTTTTACTCCAATGTTTGTAAACATTGTGAATGTAAACAAACACTGTACTGTATAGCCTGAAAACATGTTTAAAACTATCATTTGATATATTGGATGGTCAGCCCTTGCATCCATAGATCTGTCTATCAATTTGAGAGGGGTTACATTTGTCCAGGCCCAGCCCTTAGCTTTTTACCAAAACAGAGGAGGGGAGGTTGTTTCCACTGTTGATTTCCCTTTACGTGACAGCTACCATTAGATTCAGACATGTCCACTAAGCGGCTTATTATGAGTCGGAGACAGACAGACAGACAGACAGACAGACAGACAGACAGACAGACAGACAGACAGACAGACAGACAGACAGACAGACAGACAGACAGACAGACAGACAGATACAGACAGACAGACAGGCAGAGAAGCAGATACAGACAGACAGATACAGAGAAACAGATAGGCAATACAGACAGACAGATAAATACAGACAGGCAGGCAGGCCTGGAAGATACAGACAGACAGGCAGGCAGGCAGGCAGGCAGGCAGGCAGGCAGGCAGACAGACAGACATACAGGCAGATACAGGCAGACAGACAGACAGGCAGACACAGACAGACAGGAAGACAGAAAGATACAGACAGACAGACAGACAGACAGACAGACAGACAGACAGACAGACAGACAGACAGACAGACAGACAGACAGACACGTGGCTTGTATGCCTCACATACACACACTGGGGGAGAGAGCAAAGCCAGTTGTGTGGTGGCATCCCCCAATGGTATTGTTATCCTTCTGTACTGACTCATAGTGCAAGCCAAGGCACCACAATGAATACAAGCCCAAAATGGACCCAGACAGGATAACATGCCCACAGACGTGTAGACTGACAAAGGACAAGACCTTTGTCTGGGAGCAGGACCCCGATGTCTTGCTCCCAGACAAACTAAACAACTTCTTTGCTCGCTTTGAGGACAAAACAGAGCCCCTGACACGGCCCGCTACCAAAACCTGCGGACTCTCCTTCACCGCAGCCAACGTGAGTTAAACGGCCTACAGGGAGGAGGTGAGGGCCCTTGGAGTGTGGTTTCAGGAAAACAACCTCACACTCAACGTCAACAAAACAAAGGAGATGATCGTGGACTTCAGGAAACAGCAGAGGGAGCACCCCCCTATCCACATCAACGGGACAGTAGTGGAGAAGGTGGAAAGTTCTAAGTTCCTCGGCGTACACATCACAGACAAACTGAAATGGTCCACCCACACAGATAGTGTGGTGAAGAAGGCGGAACAGAGACTGAAAAACAGCTTCTATCGCAAGGCCATCAGACTGTTAAACAGCCATCACAAACATTGTGTGGCTGCTGCCAACATACTGACTCAAATCTCTAGCCACTTTAATCATTAAAAATTGGATGTAATAAATGTATCACTAGTCACTTTAAAGAATGCCACTTTATATAATGATTACATACTCTACATTACTCATCTCAGATGTATATACTGTACGCCATCGCTCATCCATATATTTAAATGTACATATTATTATTCATTCCTTACACTTGTTTGTATTAGGTAGTTATTGTGAAATTGTTAGATTACTTGTTAGATATTACTGCATGGTCGGAACTAGAAGCACAAGCATTTCGCTACACTCGCATTAACATCTGCTAACCATGTGTATGTGACCAATAAAATTTGATTTGATTTGATCATATTCCCTTTAATCCAACCAAACAGCCCCACTCCTTACACCCACCTATTCAACAACAAGTTACTCAGGATTTAATCCTTTTAAGTCACCTTCTCTGCTTATTTGTAACCCTGTTGTAGCCCAAAAAACGCTGCCAGCTAATGAATTAATAGGATATGGCCTAAAAGTAGCGTCTTATAACGGCAGGGGAAGCCAAGGGGAGGGTGGCGAGGTTGAGAGGTCGAGGTATAAAGGTGGAGGACGGAAGGTAGTAGATGCTAAAACTCGCTACGCAGGCACAGTGTGACGGATTACAGGGACAGCAACACCAGACAACAGACACAGTCAAGACACTGAGGTGAGTACAATGCAAGACCTGCGGACCCTGCTTCACATCAACACCATAGCCTACTGGGGAAAGATGACATCATGCATGGAGGATCATATCGTGCATGACATCTTATCTTGTGAACATCTCAGAAAACTGTATCTGCATCTAATTTATATCTTAAGTGATAACTATCATGCTGATTCTAGGAATGACTGATTAGGAGATGGATGGACGTGCCAATGTAGCCTTTACTGCAAGGTTTGAAAATGGGTTTCAGTGTGAGCAAGCTTTTGTTCCAGCCCTGCTCAGGTTAGGGATGCACTGGAACAAAGACCTACACTCTGAAGCTGCCCAGGGCTGGAATTGCCCACCTTGCTTTGTTGTCATGGAATGGAAGGAACATTTGTCTTAACCTTTCATTACAGATATCATTTATCAAGGGTCTTTAAAACTGATACTAGGCACAGAGTATTATCAAAAAACTGTTGTAGAACAGGGTGGATTTTACCAACTTCTTTGAATGTAGAGGACATGTGATGTGCCCATTTTGAAATATATTCATCTGTCACCTGTATTGACAATGGCAGCCTCGGTCAGAAATAGACAGTGCAGAGAGTTATCTCGGACCGAGCTCATTTTAAGCATATTTACATTGCAGTAGCCAATTTCATTTAGGCATTAGCTAAATCTGGTTGTAAGTAAGAGTAGGAACAAACCACCCACTGTACACAGACGTCAATTTATGATTTACATTTGGTTGAGTTGTCAACTAAACGTGAATTAAATGTGAAATCAACAACAAATGTCACCGTGCCATTGGATTTAGGTTAAAAGTTGGGTGAAAAAAAAGATGAAATTCCCTTGTCTACTTGTTGTAAATCCAATCAGATTTCCACGTTGATTTAAGATCATCCCCAAAAAACATTTTTTGTTGAAATGATGTGGAAACAACATTTATTCAAGCAGTTTTTGCCCAGTGGGTAATTTGTCTTTGATTTGATCTGTCTAATTACCAGCCTAGCTAATCAGATTAAGGGACCAATGCATCATGTTTATCTCCCACTGATTAGTTACACTGGTTTAGACTAATCAAATCAAATACAATTTTTTTTTTTTTCTGCTGAAATAGTCCAGCTTCCACCATATAATTAATTTGCAACCAGGGAGGACTCTTATCTTGTTTGGAAGAGTGTTTCTTGTTATTGTATCCTAATGCAGTTCATTAAACTGTATTTTCTACCTCTACAGACAACCTCATCCAATTAACCACAGACATGGCAAAGTGAGTATCTTTTAAATTCACCAATCACCTACCAACAATGGCTAATTTCTACAGATATATAGAGGCAGCGTTTATTTTCAGAACATACTAAACCATAGACTGTGGCACAGAACAGAGAGACGCTAGATTATGAATATCTATTAGGGCAGCAGGTAGCCAAGCGGTTAAGAGCGAGTAATCCAAACGTCGCTGGTTTGAATCCCAGAGCCGACTAGGTGAAAAATCTGTCGATGTGCCCTTGAGCAAAGCACTTAACCCTAATTGCTCCTGTAAGTCGCTCTGGATAAGAGAGTCTGCCAAATGACTAAAATGTCAATGTAATTACTTTGCTACCTTTAGCACATTGCCTGTGTCATGTAAGGATGGGTGATACTTCTAAGGTTAAGAGGATCCAGAAAGAACCTGATTAGGACGGATCATCTCTGGATTAGATCCGGAATAGAGCAGTTTAGAATTAACAGCATACACGAGCAAAGATGTGAGCAAATAGGCAAGCGATGCATGCTATATTGATTGATAAACTGATATAAGGGATTAGGCGAGGTAAAAAAGGATATTAGGAATATTGAACTGATAGGATTATATTATGAGATACCATATGAAAAAACATTTGTGAGAAAATGTTTATGCTACGCAAGTCATTGTGGAGTCACCCTCAGCAGTGTCTCTATTGTGACCAGATCAAAGGTCAGGTTCCCCTTCAGACAGACCTGTGGTTGCCTCATTGTTACGTGAAGATAGCTGGCTGTACCAGTCACGCCAGTGGCTCCCATGCCACCCTGGGTACTAATCAATCCAGGGCCTCAGTGGGAAGAGGAAGGGATGGAGGGAGGGGGAGTAGAGGCCTTGTCTTTTAATTAAACTGGAGCTGACAGCAGGCCAGTTAGGGTAGGTCACTAAGCAAAGTACTGGGATGGCTCAGTAAGGATAGCAATCACAAAAAGTGCAGTGAGTTTTAAGACTGTAAAGACCCACTGCCACTAGGGACGATAACTAACTAATACTACTAAGTGGAATTAGACGGAGGGCATATGGGAGCAGGCTATGGAAGATTCTAATGATGACAGGGTTTAGGTTAAGACATCATGTGTCCTACAATGGATGGAGGACACAATGAATAGTTATATTGCATGATACAGATTTGTTGAATCCAATCTAGTGTCTAAAGTTCATATCACCCTCTCTCTGTAGGATCTACAAGAAGACCAGCGGCAACGGATCGGTAAGGACCCCCTCTGATATCATAACTGTGAGACACACTGGTCGGGGCCTGCTCTGATGCACTTATCGCATACCAGAGCAGGAATCCATAGGCTTCCTCTAACCGAGCCAATTTACAAACGGCACTGCGATTCCTCAGGCTCCATCAAGATAACTGAGATTAGGCCTATCTATATGGTGTTGATTACAGATAGGAAGTAACCTCTCTCTCTCCCTTTCTCCTTTTCCCAGATTGCTCTCTACCTGGGGAAGAGAGACTTCGTGGACCATGTGGAGACTGTTGATATCGTCGGTGTGTTTATAAAGTTATCTCTGAACATCTTTGCACTTTACTAATCTAAGAGTAGTGTGTGTGTGTGTGTGTGTGTGTGTGTGTGTGTGTGTGTGTGTGTGTGTGTGTGTGTGTGTGTGTGTGTGTGTGTGTGTGTGTGTGTGTGTGTGTGTGTGTGTGTATGTGTGTGTGTTTTTCATACATATATCTTCTCTTGCAGATGGGGTGGTCAAGGTTGACCCCGCTGAACTTGAAGGAAGGAAAGGTAACATTTAGTTGATTTCACTGTGTCTATTGAACTGGGAAAGATGCATGAAGTCAAATTCAGCCCATCAAGGTTCAATCTTGATATCAAAGATCTATCTCTAATCTCGTTGCAGTATGGGTGTATCTAGCATGCTCCTTCCGTTATGGTAGTGACGACCTAGATCTGATCGGGATGAACTACAGAAAAGACATCTGGATAAAGAGGCAGCAGATCTACCCTGTTGTTGGCACCAAACCAGCCAACACCCCTATGCAGGAGGCCCTCCTGAAGAAATGTGAGGACCAAGGCCATGCCTTCACTTTCAATGTGAGTTTCACTGTGTGTTTCCTTCCGTCTCATCCTTCACACGGCATCATACAAAAATATATTATGTCTGTGCATTGCTCACTGTTCAGCCACACAAAGTGTAATCTCGGTCCGTGCTCTTAGCTGGTGTTGCAAAAGACATCAAAGACTTTTGTCACAATGGACATTCCCATTAATGGCCCAGTGCAGTCCAAAACTTGATTTTCCTGTGTTTTATATATATTTTATATATACACTGTGAAGTTGGAATAATACTGTGAAATTGGTAAAATTATGATAATGCCTTTTAGTGTAAGACTCCCTGAAATTTCAGCATGTTTTGGTGGGAGGGAGTTTTGGCCTGCCTGGTGACATCAGCAGTAAATTAAATAAATGAAGTAAATGAGTTAATAGACCAATAAGAAAGACAGTTCCATACCTCTTTGCCAATAACAGATAGTTTTCAGTTTTCCACTCCCTACTAAGACCACTCCCAGACAAGATTAGCAAGATTCTTGCTTGAGAAATTGCTATTTGCTAAGACCATTTTAATTGAAAACAATCACAGTAAGGTACTTAATTGTTACCCAGAAATGATATGATATTGAGATAAAAACGGCTACATTGGACCTTTGAAGGAAATGGACATCCTAGCCTGTTGGTTTGTATCTATCCACACCTGATCACTTCTTACTTCCTGTCCATTTCAGATTGATAACAACCTACCGTGCTCAGTCGGCCTTCAGCCAGCACCAGAGGATGTCGGCAAGGTACGTTTTTCTCCTCCGCTCTCTCTCTAATCTTCTCTCTATTTCTTATTTTTCTTTTTCACCCTCTCGATTTTAACATTTCATCAAAGACAAATCACTCCTTTGTTTCCTACCTCTGCAGGCTTGTGGTGTCGACTATGAGGTGAAAGCCTACATCGCCAATGAGGCAGACGACCCCGATGAGAAAATTAACAAGAAGTGTGTATTAGTGGAATTCCACTACTGTGCATACCATTTGCTGTTGCTAGTAATCAGATGATTGTGTGTTCTGATGGTTTTCTCCCTCTCTTCCTCTCTCCTGTCAGGGACACTTGCCGTCTGATCATCCGGAAGATCCAGTTTGCCCCAGGAACAATACCTGCTGGACCCCAGGCTGACATCAGCAAGAACTTCATGATGTCTGACAAGCTAGTCCACCTGGAGGCCTCTATAGAGAAGGAGGTAGGCCTGTAACCCTTCCATTGATTAGACTTGTATCCTGTCAGCATAGGAGAACGTTGATTACTGTGCTGGTTTTCTATTGATGGATCATTCTGTATGATACCTGTTTATTTGAACATGTTTGCTTTCCTTTGGTGACTTTCAGCTCTATTTCCATGGAGACCCAATCCCTGTAAAAGTCAAAATCAACAATGAAACCGCAAAGGTGGTGAAGAAAATTAAAATAACAAGTGAGTCAACATAAAAGTGGTTGTGATGTGAGTTCTCTGTCCTGATTGGCTTCGTTGGTAGAGCATGGCGCTTGCAACACCAGGATTGTGGGTTTGATTCATGGGGCCACCCATACGTAAAATGTATGCACGCATGACTGTAAGTCGCTTTGGAGAAAAATGTCTGCATATATATATTATTCTCTGTCATGATTGCGTGTGTGTGTGTTTCAACTCTTGTTTCTGACCAACACACATCTTTCTGACCAGTTGACCAGACAACAGAGGTGCTGCTTTACCAAACAGACAAATATACCAAGACTGTTCTGAATGAGGAATTTGCGTAAGTCAAGAACACATTCATTCCATTTCTACTGTAATGTCGAATTACCAAACCTTATGTCTATAACCCAATACTGAAGTCAAACAATAAAGTATATTTTGATTCTCACTGTTGGTGAATCACAATGTCCTGTTTGTGTGGTCGTCCTGCACAGGGAGGAAGTAAAAGGAGAATCCACCCTGGAGAAGACGTTCACGGTGATCCCTCTGCTGTCCAACAACAAAGAGAAGCGTGGTCTGGCCGTGGACGGCAGACTAAAGGATGAAGATACCAACCTGGCTTCTACCACACTGTGAGTCAGTGAGTTACCCAAGACATACACTACCGTTCAAAAGTTTGGGGTCACTTAGAAATGCCTTTGTTTTTGAAAGAAATGCACATTTTTTGACCATTACAATAACATCAAATTGATCAGAAATACAGTGTAGACATTGTTAATGTTGTAAATGACTACTGTAGCTGGAAACGGCAGATTTTTTATGGAATATCTACATAGGCGTACAGAGGCCCATTATCAGCAACCTTCACTCCTGTGTTCCAATGGCACGTTGTGTTAGCTAATCCAAGTTTATCATTTTAAAAAGCTAATTGATCATTAGAAAACACTTTAGCAATTATGTTAGCACAGCTGAAAACTGTTGTTCTAATTAAAGAAGGAATAAAACTGTCCTTCTTTAAACTAGTTGAGTATCTGGAGCATCAGTACTTGTGGGTTCGATTACAGGTTCAAAATGACCAGAAACAAATAATTTTCTTCTGAAACTCGTCAGTATATATTTTTTTTGAGAAATTAAGGCTATTCCATGTGTGAAATTGCCAAGAAACTGAAGATCTCGTACAACGCTGTGTACTGTACTACTCCCTTCACAGAACAGCGCCAACTGGCTCTATCCAGAATAGAAAGAGGAGTGGGAGACCCGGTGCACAACTGAGCAAGAGGACAAGTACATTAGAGTGTCTAGTTTGAGAAACAGATGCTTCACAAGTCCTCAACTGGCAACTTCATTAAATAGTACCCGCAAAACACCAGTCTCAACGTCAACGGTGAAGAGGCTACTCTGGAATGCTGGCCTTCTAGGCAGAGTTCCTCTATCCAGTGTCTGTGTTCTTTTCTTTTTATTGGCCAGTTTTGTAACTCTGCCTAGAAGGCCAGCATCCCGGAGTTGCCTCTTCACTGTTGATATTGAGACTGGTGTTTTGCGGGTACTATTTAATGAAGCTGCCAGTTGAGGACTTGTGAGGCATCTGTTTCTCAAACTATACACTCTAATGTACTTGTCCTCTTGCTCAGCTGTGCACCGGGGCCTCCCACTCCTCTTTCTATTCTGGTTAGCCAGTTTGCTCTGTTCTGTGAAGGGAGTAGTACACAGCATTGTATGAGATCTTCAGCTTCTTGGCAATTTCTCGCATGGCTCGCCTTCAGTCCTCAGAACAAGAATATACTGATGAGTTTCAGAAGAAAGTGCTTTGTTTCTGGCCATTTTGAGCCTGTAATCGAACCCACAAATGCTGATGCTCCAGATACTCAATTAGTCTAAAGAAGGCCAGTTTTATTCCTTCTTTAATCAAAACAACAGTTTTCAGCTGTGCTAACATAATTGCAAAAGTGTTTTCTAATGATCAATTAGACTTTTAAAATGATAAACTTGGATTAGCTAACACAACGTGCCATTGGAACACAGGAGTGATGGTTGTTGATAATGGACCTCTGTACGCCTATGTAGATATTCCATAAAAAAATAATCTGTTTCCAGCTACAATAGTCATTTACAACATTAACAATGTCTACACTGTATGTCAGATGAATTTGATGTTATTTTAATGGACAAAAAATATGCTTTTCTTTCAAAAACAGGGACATTTCTAAGTGACTCCAAACCTTTGAACGGTAGTGTACCTCCACCACACCCCGCTCTCCTTCTGTAGATGATGATAAAAACCCTTTTCTACATCATCATCTATTGTCAAAAAGCCTGAGGTAACCCATCCCTGTCCTGTCCTCCCCTCTCCTAGCATTCGTCCTGGCATGGATAAAGGAATGCAGGGAATCTTAGTCGATTACAAAATCAAGGTGAACCTCTTGGTCTCCAGTGGAGGCCTCTTGGGAGGCCTAACAGCCAGGTAAGAACAGGAGTTGATATATGACATATGCACTTTATTATATGACATATACACAGAGTACACACAGGAAACTGTTGAGCGTGAGAAACACAGCAGCGTTGCAGTACTTTACACAAACCAGTGTGCCTGGCACCTACTACCATACCCCGTTCAAAGGCACTTACATTTTTTGTCTTGCACATTCACCCTCTGAATGGCATACATACACAATCCATATCTCAATTGCTTCAAGGCTTAAAAATCCTTCTTTAACCTGTCTCCTCCCCTTCATCTACACTGATTGAAGTGGATTTAACTAGTGTCATCAATAACAGATTATAGTTTTCACCTGGTCAGTTTAAGTCATGGAAAGAGCAGGTGTTCTTAATGTTTTGTCACTCAGTGTACATGAATGTCAGCATGGTTTTGTTGGAGAAACATGATTATGTTGCCCACTGATAATGCACATTTTGTTTCGCCACAGTGATGTCGGAGTAGAATTACCTTTGGTATTGATGTCTCCCAAACCTGCAGATGTGTAAGTACAACTCTACTACCTGGTTAATCAGTGTGAAATGGGGGATTCATACGTGATGATATTCTGGCATGCGTGCCAATTTCAGTTTTCCATTGAGTCTATAGTTTCTAATTGTTTCCATAAGAATGTTGATCTTATGTGTGTTTGTGCATTTCTTAAACTGCAGCCCAGTGGAGTAAACGCTTCGGTAGTGCAGGTGAGGTCACTCTCAATGTCACGTTTTCGGCCCAATATTCACTTCTTCAAGGGATACAAAAGCATTATTATTTGGTAATAGTGGGAAAGGGTTGAAATAGTTTCAGTTAAAGAAACATTTTCCATTGTCGCTCATTGGATATACTGTCAAGGTATAGAAATAGCTCTTAAAGAAGTGCACAATGTCAACACACTGTATCCTCTTGATATGCTTGTGTATTGTGCTACAGAATGATCATACACTTGGATACATATGCCAATTAGGATGATATAGAGATACCACTGTCATGGCCACGGGAAGATGTTTTGGATTGGGTAATAATAGTTCATAAATATTTTATTTTAATTTAACCAGGCAAGTCAGTTAAGAACAAATTCTTATTTCACAATGACAGACAACCCCGGGCCAATTGCGCACCACCCTATGGGACTCCCGATCACGGCCAGTTGTGATACAGCCCAGGATCGAACCAGGTTCTGTAGTGTCGCCTCTAGCACTGAGATGCAGTGCCTTAGAATGCTGCGCCACTCGGGAGGAGATGCTGCAGCACCCTCAACACCCCTACTTTCCACGGCTATGACTACTGTAGTACAATGCACAAGATATCATGGTTTGATAGTGGACTCAAAAGAGAGAAAAGCTATTGAACAGAACAACCACATATTCAAGCAATTCCTTGTCAGATAGCTGATGTGATGTTGTGTTTGTCCATGTCTCCCCCTCTAGAACGGATATAAAATTTGAGTAGATTCCCCAACAGAAGATGCAGAAGGATGATGAGTAAGAGAAACAGCAACAGACTCGCTGAAAGGCCAACTGACACCAAAGAAACTAAGCACCAATAAGGCCAACTGACACCAAAGAAACTAAGCACCAATAACATATAGCAGAGACCCAAGAAGATCACAACAATATACATTTATTTCTCTCTTCCTTAGACCCTTCGTCAACATTACACCTACTGATGAGGGCACACTGGGATGGCATCATATAGCAGATAGATGAGAGGGCTCTGAGTCCCCTTGAACGAAACACAATTAATTACTAGCCACCATAGGTCCAAAAGTAATTTCTATAGTTTAAATTGTTTTGCTTTTTACAAGTGAACTCTACAATAAAGAGTATATAACAGCTATTTATTTTTTTGCACACATGATGGTATCTCAAAAGGAACTGTAGCAGCATTTGAGTGTTATATGAACAGATGGGCAGCAGTGGGTGGGGAGATGGCTGTGGGGAACCCTGATTGTGGCAGCAGTGGGTGGGGAGATGGCTGTGGGGAACCCTGATTGTGGCAGCAGTGGGTGGGGAGATGGCTGTGGGGAACCCTGATTGTGGCAGCAGTGGGTGGGGAGATGGCTGTGGGGAACCCTGATTGTGGCACTCTACATTGCAGCCATTTAGCAAACACGCCTATCCAGAGCGACTTACAGCAGTGAGTACATACATTTTCATGCTGGTCCACCGTGGGAATCGAACCCTCAACCCTGGCATTGCAAGCGCCATGCTATACCAGCTGAGCTACACAGGACCATGTCTAATGCAACAACAAAAAAATAAAAAGATGTTCACCTCCTACTTCCTGTGTCAAATCTTTATGTGTATCTCCTCACTGTCTTCTGTTAGTTCACCGCTTCTTTCCTCTGATTACGATAAGCAATTCCCCACAGCCATCAAAGCCATTCCAAACACATGACAATCTGCAACCAACAAAGGATGTTGGGCCAATTGCAGAAGTCTTTCAATGCAATAAACTCTTGCATTTTGTCAACCTCAAACAAACAATGTCTGAACACAATCAACCACACCCCCCAAACAATTATCAAGACAGCATGGGGTTTCAAATGGGTCTGAAACAAATGACAAGCACAAGCACAAACCGGAACGCGGTGATTTTATATCTTTCACACTAATTAGGGCCCCTGGGAAACGTGGACCAAAACTATGGTTCCTAGCGTGTCACACATGGACAATGGCTAATGCAGTCACATAGGCCCACAGATGAATAATTCTGAACATTTAAACCATTAGCTATGTGTTACATTTTACAACATAAGATATAACTTGCAACAAAGCAGATTGTAGCACCATCACTTGTCCATTGTTGCTTGCACCGAGGGTCAGGATAAAGAGGAGTCTGTGATGGTAGAAATGACATTTTTGGAAAAAGTGGAGCCCTGCCTTTTGGCTGATCCATTTGTGGTTTCAGGGTGGGTGAAAACAAGAGTTGGATGCTGTGGAATCAGTAAAAGTAACCAAAAGTGCTCTTGTGATAATTGTTTGTGTTTCTGCTGGCTAGAGGGAGCAGGCACTCCGCGTTAAACGAATGGGGACAAGAGATGTGAATTGTTTTGCTCTCAAGAAAAGGGTGCCATTGAAAGGAATGATTACTGGGGTAGCGGTAAATGTACCCAGTGTTTGTGATGCTCGTTGTTTGGTGAGACGTAGACAGGGTGGCACGAGACATTGTCTGTCCTTTTAAGTTTTGATGTTGAGTCTTTGCTTGACAAAGTGATGTTAGGATATATAACTTATCCCATACAAGCTTTTGTGCCGAAAACATTACGTTGTTACAGGTGTCAAGCTTATGGACATGTGGCAGCAGTGTGTAGGAGGGATGTTTCTAGGTGTGAGAAGTGTGCAGAAGGGCATGAGACAAAGTAATGTGTAGCATTGGGTAAAGTAGTGGTATGTGCTAATTGTAATGGTGCCCATGGGGCTGGGGATCAGAAATGTCCCGTGTGAGAGAGGCAGGTTGAGGTTTCCAGGGTTATAGTAGTGCAGAAGTTGCCATATGCTGAGTCAGTGAAGAAAATATAGGAAGATGGCTCAAGGGGAGGGATCCTGAGAGGAGTGGTGTGAGTAGTAGATCTGTACCAGTCCAGAGTGATAGGCCAACAAGTGATATATGCTTCAGTAAGATTGGATTTTTTGCATTTACAGCAATGGTTGTCAACTGTATTGCAGGGACGGAACGTAAGTCTCCGGAAATTGAGGTTGTAGTGGCAGCTGCAGAGATATTTGGGTGTACGAGACTTGACGTCAGAAGAGTTACAGGGTGTGTTGAGTGGTGGTGTCTGTTGGCTGTTGGCCTGATGTAGGACTAGATATAATTAAATAGTGGACTAGGGTGGTGGTTTATTTTGTGAGTGTAGGGTTAGATGATAGGGGATTTGTTGATTTTCCTAAATATTTTTTTTAAGCAAAGTATAAGGTGATACTCCAGTCTAGTAGGTGGCGGTAATGCAAAGTTTATCGGATGCCAACCACCGTTAAACCTTATCAAATAAGAAGACTTGTCCATTGGGCTGCGTTTCAAACTCATAAAAGACACACACTCCTCCACTTACAATCGCCTTATGCCCTTGGGGGAATCCCCGCGGCCATTTTTTTGTTGGTCCAAATGATTAGGCAAGCAAGGGAAGTTGGCAACGTAAGCCGCTCAGCCCTAGTTTTTGATCCAGTTTGCGAGTGTACAATTATGTTCACTCCAGGCCTGAAACTCCCCATAATTCAATTCGCGATGATTGTACATCCGCTAAGAAAAGTTAGCCAAAACTTAAAACCAACGTTAATATGGAGAAGTCACCATACAAGTGTAAGTAAAAATGAATGTAAAATTGTGCTACTAATGCACATGACGACTCAAACACGTATATAAAAGTAATGATGTTTTTGTTTGGTTAGCTTTTGGAAACATCAACTTGCGCACATATCTTTCCCTGACATCACTCTTATACATTGTCCTTTTCCATTTACCTGATATAGTAGGATGGCTAACATTCGATGTCTGCGGATCAAATCAAATCAAATCAAATGGTATTTGTCACATGCGCCGAATACAACAGGTGTAGACCTTACAGTGAAATCCTTACTTACAAGCCCTTAACCAACAATGCTTTAAGAAGTGAAGAAAAAATAAGTGTTAAGTAAACATTTTAAATAAAAGTAACAAATAATTAAACAGAAGCAGTAAAATAACAATAGCGAAGCTATATACAGGGGGTACCGGTACAGAGTCAATGTGCAGGGGCACCGGTTAATTGAGGTAATTGAGGTAATATGTACATGTACGTAGAGTTAAAGTGACTATGCACAGATAATAAACAGAGAGTAGCAGCAGCGTAAAAGCGGGATCTGGGTAGCCTTTCGATTAGGTGTTCAGGAGTCTTATGGCTTGGGGGTAGAAGCTGTTAAGAAGCCTTTTGGAGAACAGTCTATGACTAGGGTGGATGGAGTCTTCCTCTGACACCGCCTGGTATAGAGGTCCTGGATGGCAGGAAGCTTGGCACCAGTGATGTACATGGCCGTACGCACTACCCTTTGTAGTGCCTTGTGGTCGGAGGCCGAGCAGTTGCCATACCAGGCAGTGATGCAACCAGTCAGCATGCTCTCTATGGTGCAGCTGTAGAACCTTTTGAGGATCTGAGGACCCATGCCGAATCTTTTCAGTCTCTTGAGGGGGAATAGGTTTTGTTGTGACCTCTTCACGACTGTCTTAGTGTGTTTAGACCATGATAGTTTGTTGGTGATGTGGACACCAAGGAACTTGAAGCTTTCAACCTGCTCCACTACAGCCCTGTCAATGAGAATGGGGCGTGCTCGGCACTCCTTTTCCTGTTGTCCACAATCATCTCCTTTGTCTTGATCACGTTGAGGGAGCGGTTGTTGTCCTGGCACCACACTGCCAGGTCTCTGACCTCCTCCCTATAGGCTGTCTCATTGTTGTCGGTGATCAGGCCTACCACTGTTGTTCTTGGGCACAGGGACTATGCTGCCCTACCAAGCAAAAAGGCAGTAACTGCTCATAGCGTGGAAATGAGAAAAATGGCTTGTATTTAACTTGGTTTCACAGTAACTTTATGCAGTTACTGCTAACACGACCCCCATTTTCTCCAAAACACAGTACAATAGAGGCAGGATACTTGTCCACATGATTAAGCGTGTATTTAATATAGCGAAACTGACATTAACTCATTTTGTGAGCTCTCTTTTAGCCAAGATATGAAATGCAATCATAATTGACTGTAGCGCATATAAGGCACACAACACTTCCATGATGACTGAAAACACAACCATGGGATGAACGAGTGACACATTTCCAGGCAAGAGAGATCCATTTGAAATTAATTATTTCTTCCCTCGCCCGTTGCCCTGCAAGTGTCAACTCGTCCGACGTCATGAAACGTCATCAGAAGTGTCCACTTAATTTGAGGGCTGAGGGGAAAGGGTGTGTCTTTTAAGTGTTTGGAACGCGCCCCCTGCACTTTTTGGTACTCGTAGTCTGTCCGTCAGGGGGTGCTAGCTCGCGCGTCACAATTTCACATACAGAGCTAGCATACACACAGAACGCAACAAAAGCTAGGCTATCGATATACTACCCTGTGTCTCTTTCCCGTCGAGACAGCATAGGACATTGGCAATATAGCTAGCTGTTATTTATCGTTTAATAAAGATGTCGACCACGACCGGCGGTGGAGAGTTTGGCAACCCCCTGCGGAAATTCAAGCTCGTATTCTTAGGCGAACAAAGTGGTAAGTGGAGGTCTTTTCAGCAGAGCATGTAAGTATTTGTTTTGGTGAGAGTACCGCTAGCTGACGTTAGCCTAGTTGTTAGCTAGCCAGGCCGAAACAGAAAGATTATGCTAAACGACGCCTTATGTTAGTTAGCTATATTTTAGCCAAGGGAACTTGCTTACTAGCTAGCGTTATCCCATTGAATCAGCAAAAATGGGTTGCTTGAGATCATGTTGCCAAAGATGTTGGAGGATAAAGCTAGCTAGCTAATTTAAGTACTAGCTAACGTTAGCTTGGTAATATATCTGGTCATGCATATCCCTTAACTAACTAACGTTAAGATACTGAACTGTCGGTGTCATTCACGAGTTGAAGTTACATTCTTTCCATTTGATGTGAATGTTTTTCTGTTTACTTGATATCTAACTTCAGCTTGTGTGGGTGGAGTCAGTTTGCTAAGCCACGTCTGTCAGAGGGGAGCCAGTTGAGCTAGCTAGCTTGCTAATTCACTGAGCCGTTTATTCAACCTTGGCCATTTCCCGTGACAAACGTCAACATTCAGAGAAATAAACCAGACATATGCTATATTATTTCCTCAAACAAATATTAATTCAGATTTGTATAGCCCCAAAACGGTGTATCGATTTTCCGGGCCATTTTAGCTAGCTAACGTTAGCTAGTTATCGCCTCCATTCGTGGCTCCACCCTTTGCCAGCTCAGCGTGGGTCAGTACTCCAGAACCTAGTTTTTCGATTTATCATGGAAATAAACAATATAATCACATATATTATCACTGTCAGTATTGTGTTTTAAATAGCTAAATGATTTTTTTTTAAAGGTACGTTTTATTTCTTTTCCTCACGAATTACAGTTGTAGAGGATCATGCAGAATTTAGAAAATGTAAATGAAATGTTCTGTCTTTACAGTGGGAAAGACATCGCTTATCACCAGGTTTATGTATGACAGCTTTGACAACACCTATCAGGTACATTATCTTATTTCAAGTACAGTACTGGTAATTCATTGCATGTTTATTTATAGGAACAGTGGGCAGAAAGACAGATTTGTACCTTGTCAGCTCGGGGATTTGAACTTGCAACCATGCGGTTACTAGTCCAACGCTTTAACCACTAGGCTACTCTGCCGCCCCAACTAACATATCAATCAAATTTCAATCAAATGTATTTATAAAGCCCTTCTTACATCAGCTGTTGTACAGAAACCCAGCCTAAAACCCCAAACAGCAAGCAATGCAGGTGTAGAAGCACGGTGGCTAGGAAAAACTCCTTAGAAAGGCAGAAACCTAGAGAGGAACCAGGCTATGAGGGGTGGCCAGTCCTCTTCTGGCTGTGCCGGGTGGAGATTATAACAGAACATGGCCATGATGTTCATAGATGACCAGCAGGGTCAGATAATAATCACAGTGGTTGTAGAGGGTGCAACAGGTCAGCACCTCAGGAGTAAATGTCAGTTGGCTTTTCATAGCCGATCATTCAGAGTATCTCTACTGCACCTGCTGTCTCTAGAGTTTAAAACAGCAGGTCTGGGACAAGGTAGCATGTCCGGTGAACAGGTAATGGTTCCATAGCTGCAGGCAGAACAGTTGAAACTGGAGAAGCAGCACCACCACCAGGTGGACTGGGGACAGCAAGGAGTCATCAGGCCAGGTAGTCCTGAGGCATGGTCCTAGGGCTCAGGTCCTCAGAGAGAGAAAAAAAGGGTAACATTCGTTGGCATCCACACCACTCTGAGCTTTGGGTTGTTTTGCTTGGTGGAAATGTCTGCCTATGAGAGCCATGTTCTATTTTTTGTAACCTGACTATAGCTTGCATACAATCTGCTACAAAACTGTGGGGGGAAACAAGGACACAAGGCCATACTTTTCTTTGGCTTATTGTTGAATGTAGTACAGACATGCAGTTTGTCAGTGATATCTGAGGAGAATGTTTTTTTGTCTTGCAGGCAACAATTGGCATAGACTTTTTATCGAAAACGATGTATCTGGAAGATCGTACGGTAAGTACCACTTGGCTTCTATATAATCTGCATCACTTGAAACCATTTCACATGTCCCTTGAGTTTGTGCCCATATGTAATCATTGCATATCCCCCTCCAAGCCACTGTCAAAAAGGGGCTTAGGTAGTCTCCTTTTTATCTAATCCTGACTAGACTGCTTGTTTAAAGCATGGACGTAGATGCACTATGAGTTGCAGTTTCATTATCAGTTTTCATTTAGCCCATGTTTTCTTTCCTGCCATGATTCTGTTTTTAGTTCCATCATCATACGTTTTTGTCTCTGTCCACCCCTCCCCTCCATCCCCATGGCTGGGTTTCGAACTGTGTCCGCTCCTTGGTTTGTGTGGTTGGCCACAGATTCGGCTCCAGCTGTGGGATACGGCCGGGCAGGAGCGGTTCCGCAGTCTCATCCCCAGCTACATCAGAGACTCAGCTGCTGCTGTGGTGGTTTATGACATAGCAAGTAGGTATCACCTCCCTGCCTTTCCCTCAGTGGACGGAAGGGGAGAACAGGGCAAACAGCATTTCCGCAGCTTGGCAACGTCACTGGACTGTAGTAATGAGTTGAACCCGACTTGCGCTCAGTGAGTAATCAGATCAGAAAATAGCCTCCTGGTGCTTCAGGGCTTCCATTGTCTGAGAATTTTGTGCAACCCTAAAGTCAGTAGATATTATAAATGACATTGTTGGTGCAATGGTTCCAAATAGGAGTGGAGTGGTAGACCTCTCAGTACATCCAGTGGTGATTGTGCTTGTGGAAATGTTGTCCCTAAAGGGGCTTGTCTAAGGAATGGGGGAAATGCTTTCCTTGCTACAAAAGCATTGATTTGGAACATTTGCCATCTATACTAGGTAACTAAAAAGCGTCAACATTGGGAACAGGTCATCTGCTAGCTACATGGGAAAGCTTTTTCCTATTCCAGGATGCATGAGCATTTTCGCCACTGCTGCCTTGATGTTCTCTTTGCAACTATTTTATGTCGTTCCTCTTTTCCATTTTCCCTTTCCGTCTGTCCCGTTTCCTTCTCCTCCGTCCCACTCCCCAGGTCCGACTCCAGCTCTGGGACACTGCTGGACAGGAGCGTTTCCGTAGTCTCATTCCCAGCTACATCCGCGACTCCACCATCGCTGTGGTGGTTTATGACATCACCAGTGAGTTAGAGCTCTGCTCTCATCACTGTAAGGGGGGTAGGGGGGCAGGGTCAACTGGGACATTACATTGGGAAGGATGCTGTCAACACAGTAGCAAACCTCAACAGCTTCTAATGTATGAGTAGTGTTGCTATTATTGGAGGCATTTAGTGTCGCCATGTAGGGACTTTAATGATGCAACTTCATGGAGGTTAGGGAGTTTTCCCTTGTATTAACAGTGGTGTGGGGACTATTATTCCTTTATGTGCTTAAACTTAACTTACCGTTTACTTTTGCTTACTAACACCTGGCTACTGTGCGTTCACTCCTCCACTGAAATCAACTGTACTTTCAATGATGAGCAATGACTGTTCTGATTTGCAAATGTATCTAATGTGTTCATATCCCCTTCACTCGGAGTTCAACCCTCATAAGATATTTAAAGTGATCATGCTCACTCTGTATGCATTCTGAATTGCTACTATTCTTCCCCTCAGACCTCAATTCATTCCAACAAACCTCAAAGTGGATTGATGATGTCAGAACAGAGAGAGGAAGTGATGTCATTATCATGCTTGTGGGAAACAAAACAGACCTGGCTGATAAAAGGTACATGGTGGTGTGTCTGTGTGTGGAGAGCAGTTGCTGGGGTGGTAAATGGCAATGTGGTCCCTGAACTGGATATTGACCTATTTGACAACTGTTGTATGTGTGAACACTGTCTCAACCTGGTTCCTCCTCCCTCGACTGTATTTGGCATCCCATCTTATTTAGATATGAGTATATTGGGCATAACATTCATTTTCAAGTGTTTTCAGTTTTTGATCTATTGAACTTTACTCCATGTTCACCCTGCTTACTATTTGGTTAAACCTTTTTTTTGTTTGTCAAATTTTGGTTTTATCAACATTTTTTTGTTCCCTCTCCCCGGTGTCTCCCCATGTCGCTTTGATTTGGTGTCCACTCCCAACCCCCTGACACCACCCTCCCCTCCTGTCCCTCCCCCTGGGACCATGGCAGACAAGTGTCTGTAGAGACTGCAGAAAGGAAAGCTCGTGAACTCAATGTGATGTACATAGAGACCAGTGCCAAGGCTGGTTATAACGTCAAACAGGTGGGTGTCCAGTTACCACCAGCAGGTGTACAAACAGCCTCCAGAACTGCTCATTATGCTCCCCCCTTAGGAAGAGTCATTTGTCATGTACTACATGGATTAGATGTTTAATGTGGACCAAGTGACTTTGGATTCCCTTTATTGCGTGTCAAGCTGTTTCATCTTTTCTCAGCAAAGCTGCTCCCTCTCCTATCCGTTTGTCTCTCAGAGGCATGACCAAACTAACCCTCTCTCTTTCTAACCAAAAATTCTGAGCTCTCCGTTTTCTCTCCATCTCCCCCTTTCCCTCTCGGCCTGTCCTCTTTCATGTCTGTCTATCCCTCCATCTCGGCTGTGGCCTGAGCAGACAGATCACCACGGAGGAGGGCGAGCAGAGAGCTAAGGAACTGAATGTCATGTTCATTGAAACCAGCGCAAAGACTGGCTACAATGTCAAACAGGTAGAGCTTCTGTTCACTCAGGATAGTCCAGCCCAATCTGCCCTCCTAGACTACTTTCACAACTTCTACTTTTCCCTTCTCTTTTCACTTGAATCCTCGTGGCCTGTCCTCTCTGCATTGTGATTCACCTCAGTGCTCAGGTGTTGTTCATGTCCATTGCTTTAGAACGCTTCGGCATCAATTGTACTGCACTGTCTGGCTCCATGTTGGGTTTTTCTCTTATTTTGCCTCGTTCCACAAAATGTCTGCTTGTGTTTCTCACTGTTTGGCATGGAGCCATCAACAGGCCTATTGAATGGGCATAGAATCTAAATAATCACATGACCATTTTTGACGCAAGTTAACAACTCTTAACGTGTTATTGAGACATCTTCCAAGATGAATGTGTAATAAATATCAGGATCAGTTTTGTCAGATGTGTGTAGCCCCATGTACAAATATACTTTATATATATATATATATATATATATATATATATATATATATATATTACATGAAATTAGCTCTTATAAATATTGACTTACCATCTAGGCCGTCACTGTTATGTGGTCAACATTAACATTATTGATGCACTGTGTGGTACGGCTGTTTTGCTACACTGATTCCTTTCTTGTGATTCCTCAGCTGTTTCGCCGTGTTGCCGCAGCCCTACCTGGGATGGATAACACACCAGAGAAGAGCAAAGAGGACAGTATCTTTTCACAAAAGGGTTATCCCCGAGGCAGAATGGTTTGGAGCGTGTTTGAGCTCAACATGTAATCAACACTCCAGAAATGCTTCAGTGTCTGTAATGTTATCTGTTGCTTATGGTTTTAATTTAGTTAAACTTGCATAATATTCTTCAAATTCCCCCAAAAATGTTTATGATGCATGAAATGACTAATGAAGAATATTCCTTAAGCACCTCCTCTCTCAGTGATCGATATCAAACTGGAGAAGCCGCCGGAGATGGCTGTGACGGAGAGCAGCTGCTCCTGCTAGTAAACACCTAAACCCCCACCTGACCTGCCTCTTCCCCACCAACAGCTTGTCTCTCAGTGGCCACTCTCCCCACCCATGGCTCACTGCCATCGGCTGCTCTTTCGACTCAGTGATTTTTCAGAGTAACTGTGTGGATGTGCTATTACTCTGTATTTAAACAGATCATCTAAAGATAATATTAAAGGTAAAACTGTCAAAAACACAGAATAGGTTAAATGCTGACTATGATCAGATTGTCATCCAACTGCATGGCATTATCTAGGATTGCCGACTGACAACTGCTCCTGGGTTATTACACTTTTTGGAGCATCAGTGCCATCACACTTATTGTTGTAAAGTGATATTGTTTGAGATTATTTAAGTGACTATGAAAGGTCTCAGTCCCTTTTTGCTTCTTTGCTTTTATTTCCAATGGAGAGTCTGGAGTGGGTCAGCTACAGTATTCTATATACGTGATCAACAAAGTGTCTGTTACTGATTCCCATGATTTTTTGAAGTACTTCGTTGCAAAAATGTTCCCCTCTAAACTTGATGAACATTATTTGGAATCATTGTTGGCTCAAATCTATTAATTTAAGCCTAATGAATAAGGGACATTTTTTAAGGGCAAGAACAGCCAAATAACTTCATTTAGGATTACTGTAGTTAGTCGACTGAAGATTTCAATGGCGGCTGGTTTGTTCATTTGGCAGGTTTTCCAGGTGGATGCTTCAGAAAGTACATGTAGCCAACCCGATAGGAAACAAGGGTATGCATTTTTAGAAAAGGGACATAATCCCAAATTCATTGTACTGGAAAATACTAACTTAAATCTACTGATGTACACTTTGAAACTATAGCCGCTCTGTCAGAGGAACTTTCCTCAGTTATCTACCCGCATACTAACATCTCCTTGTGTCTGAGGAGAGAAGGTGTTTAAAGTCCATGTGTGGGGCTATGGAATGAGCAGGTGTCAACCCTTTTACACACTAGATGGAAACATGTCACTTGGCCCATACGAAGTCTCCTACTCACCCTCCAATTGATATATATTGTATTGTTTTCATCACACTTGCAGGAACAGCGTGCTCATCATGCAGGATTTATAGACGGTTAAGAACACAGATGCCTTGCATGTTTGTTCACCAACGTTGTGCACTGAATCGAGTCCCGATATTGTGAAGATCGAGAGGCCTGCTGACGGGCCTCTGGCTTCGGTAGTTGTTTTGTAGAGCAGTTTACATAGTTGATCCTCAGATACAGCTAACGCTTCCTAACACCCTTGCTGTAAAAAAACAAGTGCAGTGAAGATAATTTTTTATTGCTATTGCCTGTGTATCACTGTTTTTTAAATTTATTTAACACAAGCAACCGTAAAATCGCATTGTATACATTGTATACACAATTACAGTTGCTGGCACGCACGTGGAAGTTAGTGTTTTATTTATTTCCATGTCTCTGCTTGGATGCTGAATTTCAAAACAAAAGCCAAGCCTGGTTGTTTCGTCTCAAGTCACCACGGTCACACTGATGATGTTGACTCCCTGCAGTGTGTATAGTCAGTGGATTTAGGTACAGAAAAGGCATCACTCCACCCCTGTCCTTTAACACGTACACACAGTGGCATACACACAAACCAAATAACCACAGTCAAAAATGTCCCATCCTCACCACCACACACCAATAGCTGTAGATTGTTTGAAAATGTAAACATTGTAAAATGTTTAAACAAATGTAGATAAGTATTTAATTACATCGAACAACCTTTAGCTTAATAGTTAATTATATTACCTGTCGCTGACTGAATACTCAGCTCTGTGCTTTTCTGAAGTGTCTGTCCAGTTGAAATATGTCTACTAGTGTTTAGCAACGTTTTTGTGAATAATAATGTACTGTTAGTATTACTCTGCTGTAAAAAAAAAAAAAGGATAGTTAAAGTGTATCACACGAAGTAAAGGTATTTCACCAAAATTGTTCCAAGCTTCTTGCAAATTATTTTTATGAATATTATTATTAATAGGATAAGCCTACCTTTGCATACACATTACTTTAGACATTTTCATTTGTAACTTCGTTCCTACAAAATGAAGAATGTCAGATTTGTTATTTGTCAGTGGTCTTTAAAATATCTTATTTGACCTCTTTCTTTTTTATCCATGTAATATAGTATTACATTTCAAAGGTTATTGGCCCTAATGAATGGAATGTTGCCTTTTGTCATAGATGTATGGGCCTTGTCATGTAATCCACAATGCATTAGTGATAATTGCAACCAACAACGTGACCGTTTCTGTGCCAGGAGGACAGTTTATTTTTGCATAAGATATTGTGCATTTACAATATACAGTATTTAGACTTTGAGAGTGACATATTGGCCAAGCATAAACTATTTATGACTGATAGGATCAGCGTTCTCAGTTTTCGTTTTCACCTGAACGTTATAATTATTCCGAGATATCACCTATGGCTACAACTACTGAGGTGGCTTATTCTAATACCCAGCAATAATTAATTACCAAAATCAAGATTTATCACATTGCGCACGTTACACATTATGAATAATATATCGAAGCAAAAAATTTGACAGAAGTGTACAAATAGCTAAATAAAACTTAATTGAATTAACATGTCTGATTTTAAATATCATTGAAATATATAGATCTATGTAGCCTAAACTATGGCCTATTTATATTTTAATACAGTAATCTCGGTTTTCATTTGAAGCGTCTTTATATCCTTCCCGTGTTATGCAAAGAAATGGCCAACATTGTAGTTGTCACGTTCCTTCTGAAGTTGTCAGCACAAAATACATAAACATCTTGATTATATGTTTTGCGGAAATCTGTGTATGAAGTGTCGCGGAAGGGCAAAAAAGCATCTAACGACGTACTTGGGTGTTCAACGGGTGCTCGGTAAATAACGAGCGTTTTCAAGAACCACTTTAGTAACGATGGTTTTGGGAAACAGCTCGGAGATTTAACGATGCTCCTACCAAGGTTATAACGATTGACGTAGCCTTAATATGATTTTGGGAAACCGGGCCCTGGACTTTATGTACGAATTAAATCTAGGGATACCATCATTCCCAATGTCAGCCAAGTTGAGCTAAAACAAGCTAGGAGTAGTTGTTCTCATTCCAAACCTAGGTGTGCACTGTGTAGACCAGAATAGATTCCAGTAGGATACCTGTGTGAATTCCGGAAGCAGTGACGTGAAGAGTTGTTCTGCATTACTTTCGGCTGGAAGCTGGGTGGGTCAGGAATCCAACACAAAAATCCAGTCTAACTTGATATGATAAATAGTGAGTATATTGGGTTTGATCTCACTGTCATAATAGAATAGCATTTTGGAGGCAGGAGGATCCGACTGGATACACAACATTAATTCAGTGACTTTACTAGCGTTGCCTTTCGCACTTGTTTTACTGCTTGTTAAGTAGTTACCATTTTTCCCGTTCATTCAGAACGTTATTATGTCTCGAATTCTTTCGGGAATTATACCAGACGAGGCAGTCTTCGCAGACTTCAGAAGACAAGCCTTGTCAACGGACAACTGGTACAGTAAATATGACAAGAACGGAATGGAGGTCTGGGTCGAGGTGGCCCCTGTAGCATCATCCCCTCAAGGAAACAAAAACATCCCTAAAGTTCACAAGATAAAGGTGAGGACACTTTGGCTTGACTTATCTGTCGATTTGATACACAGTAGTGTAGCCTAATGTTTTTGCACTGTAACACTAAACAGTATATGGTCATGGATCAGTTGAGTTGTTTGACCAAAATATGTTCTATATATATTATTTTCACCTTTATTTAACCAGGTAGGCCAGTTGAGAACAAGTTCTCATTTACAACTGCGACCTGGCCAAGATAAAGCAAAGCAGTGTGACAAAAACAGCAACACAGAGTTACACATGGGATAAACAAACATACAGTCAATGACACAATAGAAAAATCTGTATACAGTGTGTGCAAATGAAGTAAGGAGGTAAGGCAATAAATAGGCTGATAGTGGTGAAGTAATTACAATTTAGCAATTTACACTGGAGTGATATATGTGCAGATGAGGATGTGCAAGTAGAAATACTGGTGTGCAAAAGAGCAGAAAAACAAATATGGGGATGAGGTAGGTAGTTGGTTGGATGGGCAATTTACAGATGGGCTGTGTACAGCTGCAGCGATCGGTAAGCTGCTCTGACAGCTGACGCTTAAAGTTAGTGGGGGAGATATAAGTCTCCAACTTCAGTGATTTTTGCAATTCGTTCCAGTCAACTATATATAGTCAACTATATTAACAAAATAGGGGCATATCCTGTTTTCTATTATGAATCCCATAGTCTGAATAGAGCAATAGACATTGCATTAAAGGACTAACTTTTACCCATTCCTGTCCTTTGCCTGACTTTTTCCAATGTATCTCTATCGGGGCTCCCCACCCCTGTTCCTGGAGAGCTGCCGTCTTGTAGGTTTTTGATCCAACCCTAATCTAGCGCACCTGATTCTAATAATTAGCCGGTTGATGAGCTGAATACGGTTAGTTACAGCAGGGGTTGGAGCGAAAACCTTTCAGGAGGGTAGCTCTCCAGAAACAGGGTTGAAGAGCCCTGCGCTAAGTAGTCTTTTGACATTTCAATGTCCCTTGGAGACAGCGTAACACAAGTTTTCTGTTACACATTTCCACCACAACCCTTTTTGTTTTTGTGTGGCGGCATTGTTACAAGAACACCTAGGGGTTTCCAGTTTTCCATGACCATTGGTTTATCTGGTGTCATGTTTTATTGTAGTGAGTACTCAACAGATAAGACCTGATCTTGAGATGGAATTAATTTATTGTATTACTTCAATAATCAATTTACTTCAATGCTCTCTTTTGCTGTTTGGATTTCAGTGCAGAATGACCATAAAAGATGTGTCAGCCGCCACCATGTACGACGTCCTTCATGATGGCCTGTATCGCAAAAAGTGGGACCCCACCATGTTGGAGAGCTTTGACATTGCCCGTCTCTCCCCTAACGCTGATGTGGGCTACTACTCATGTGCGTGCCTCTTATTTGCTTGAGTTAAAAGTGCTATTCCACATTCCTCTGTTGTTGTCTCTTTCTTTACAGTGCAAAAACCTGACGGGTCAAATTTACTAAACGTTTGTGGTTCAAAGATGACCACAGGTGAAAATGTGCAGTAAATCTGGTGTAAAGTATTTTATTTACATTCCTTCCACTGTCCCATTGCTTTGAGGAACCCATTTCTCCATGGTGCCCCTCCACTGCGTCTCTGTTTCCATTGCCTCCTCTCTCACTGACTTCCATTACACTATATTGCATTGGTTCCATCAGCAGTTGTAGTGCACTTCTTATTCTGCCCTCAGGAGTTCAGATAAGGCATGAGGGAGCTGCTTTTAGAGTGTATTTGTAGTCAACACGAGAGTGCAGTTGCTGCCATTGTAGGTCTTCGGAATCTTTGGTTACCATGACGGGGGGGGGTGTTTGTAGGAAAGCTCTCAAGTAGTTTTTCATTTGTTGTTGTCCATTTTGGTTTTCAGGGCTATGTCCGAAGCCACTGATGAACAGAGATGTGGTGACGCTGCGTTCGTGGCAGGTGACGGACGACGAGTACGTGATCGTTAACTACTCAGTCAAACACCTGGTACGTATGCCATGCACTTTCACCTCCTCGGTCTGTAGACTCTCTGGCTCTTAGCAACCATCCAGTAGTCTGTCTCCGCTCTACCATTCCTATAGTTCAATGGCAGTTATAGTCCTCATACAGGCCCTTGAAAAAGTATTCAGACTCCTTGGATTTCTTCACATTTTATTGTTACAAAGTGGGATTCAAATGGATTTAATTGTCTTTTTTGTTGTTGTTGACAATATACATAAAATACTTTCATGTCAAAGTTTAAGAAACATTTGAGAAAAAAAAGACTCGAATATAGTCATTGCATAAGTATTCAGCCTCTTTGTTTAGGCAAGCCTAAATTATTTCAGGCGGAACATTTGGCTTAACAAATCACATAAACAGTTACATGGACTCACTCTGTGAAATAATAGGGTTGACGTGATTTTTAAATGATTAAGCATTCCTCTGCCCCCATAAATACTACATCTGTAAGGTCCCTCAGTCAAGTATTGAATATCGAGCACAGATTCAAGTACAAAGACCAGGGAGCTTTTCGAAAGCATCATTAAGAAGGGCAGTGATTGGTAGATGGGTAACAATAGCAAATCAGACATTGAATATGTCTTTAAGCATGGTCAAGTTAATAATTATGCTGTGGATGATGTATTAAACCACCCAGACACAACAAAGATACAGTCGTCCTTCTGAACTGAGCTGCAGCACAGGAAGGAAACTGCTCAGGGATGTTACCATGAGGCCATTGGGGATTTTAAACAGCTACAGAGTTCAATGGCCGTGATGGGAGAGAACTGAAGATGGATCAACAGCACTGTAGTGACTCCACAATAATGACCTAAATGACAGAGTGAAAAGAAGAATACAAATATAGAGAATAAAAAATGTTCCAAGACATGAATCCTGTATGGAACAAGGCACTAAAGTAATACTGCAAACAAACACGGCAAAGGAATACACTTTTTGGCCTAAATGCAAAGCCTACAAGGGCTGATCTCGAAGGGGGCCAGGGCTGGGTCTTTTTTACAAAAACGTCTGTAGAGTCAGAATGGTTTGAGCTACAAAGTATTAAAGCTACAGTATTTCTGAAAAGCTGAGACTCACGAACACGCATATTTTGCTCTATGACCCTCACAAGCTACACAAGTCATTAGAAGCTAAGGGGTTCTTCTACATAGAAGATCATAGGAAATCCCAGGACATAGCGTCTACACTACTGTAATAAACTCACATAGTTGCTGTCACAAACTCAGCACAGTTGTCACTGACTAGTTGGATATTCATTTCCCACTGAGCAAACAATTTCTGTACTTACAACATTCACATACATTTATTTTTATCCAATTTTTGCTTTTGCAGAACTTTTTTTGAATGCAACTGTTCATGTCAAATAGTTGTATGTTCTACCTGTAGACCTGGTTGTCCTGAAAAGAAAATGGTAAAACACTTCAATGTGAAGCTAAATATAAGGGCTGGGCATGCAGATAAATGAATGTCAGAAAAAATGAAAAGCTGAATTTTGCTGGGGTCTCGGGACTGATAGTATTTCAAGCAGATTTAACCCTATGGCAAGACGTCAAAATTGCTGTCTAGCAATGATCCCTAACATCTTGACAGAGCATGAAGAATTTTGAAAACATTAATGGGCAAATATTGCACAATCCAGGTCTGCAATGCTCTTAGAGACTTACCCAAGAAGACTCACAGCTCTAATTATTGCCAACATGTATGGACTCAGGAGCTGAAAACTTATACAAAGACTATATATTATTTATTACATTTTTATGAATCTTAACAAAAATATATAAATTGTTCTTCCACTTTGACATTACAGAGTATCTTGTGTAGATTGTTGCCAGAAAAAAAAGAATTAAATTCATTGTAATCCTACTTTGTAACACAATAAAATCTGAAGAAATCCAAAGGGTCTGAATTATTTTGAAAGACACTGTAGATGAGTCATATAACAGAACCACCTTGTGTATATTTAACAAGATGAGGTGGTTCTAATGTGGATGAAGAAATAATGGTTTTATTGCAATGTAACATTGTTACTAATAGGTACTGAATGTTACATCGGTCTACATACGCCCAGAATCTCAGCTGATTTGGTTCTTATTTCTTCCGTCACAGAAATATCCTCCCAAAAAGGACCTTGTGAGAGCCATCTCCCTCCTGACTGGCTACCTGGTGAAGGCCACAGGACCCAATAGCTGCTCCTTTACCTACCTCTCACAGGCTGACCCCAAAGGTGAGACCCACCGTCCACAGACCATCTTCAGATCCTATGCTTCAGTTGTCTTTTCCTTATTGAAAGATATTTAATACAGGCTATGTTACACTACAGGTACCAAGAGTTGCTGTGAATATTGATTATTTGGTTTATTCTGTATTTCAGGTTCTCTTCCAAAGTGGGTGGTGAACAAAGCGTCTCAGGTTCTGGCTCCCAGGGTATGAATAATATCAGCCAACATTGTTACTAATCTTCCTTCAGCTAAATTCTGTAGCTAAATTCTGTTTGACGACAGAGTTATAACTGGTTTTTAACAGTTATACAATCAGCCAACAATCAGCCAATACCTCTGTGTGTTTGTGCGGGTCACGGTGGTAATTCTTGTCCTGAACTAGGTAGTAAAACTTGCCATCTAAGAATATTGAGTGTGGGTTTCAAGTCTCTTAAATCACCATGGTAACCATAACAACCCACTGGAAGGTCCAGTCCAGCTCTGTTTTTTTTGTTTTTTTTAAGTCTCTCAGGAAGAGAAAATGACTCTCAGCAGCCCTGTAGAACTTGTTCTTCTGGTTTCATAGCATGTGCAGCGTGAAACTATGCAGGGCAAGGTGTGTCTTTGTGTGCGAAACCAAGACTGTGTGTGTGGCTCATAGCTGTGATTGAATGGAAACCTGATGATTAATGATTAACAGCTAGCTGCTCATCTTAAATTGCACCCCACTTACGCTCATTGTAATATCATTACATTATGTACAGTGCCTTCAGAAAGTATTCACACCCCTTGGCTTTTCCACACATGTTGTTACAGTCTAATTTGAAAATGGATTAAATGTACATTTTTTAAGAGTGGTACTCAGTTGATATGTTGTTGGATTTGCCCCACACATAACACTTTGTATTCAGGACATGAAGTTAATTTCTTTGCCATGTTTTTTAGCTGTTTTACTTTAGTGCCTTATTGCAAACAGGATGGCTGTTTTGGAATATTTGTATTCTGTACAGGTTTCCTTCTTTTCACTCTGTCAATTACATTAGTATTGTGGAGTAACTACAATGCTGTTGATCCATCCTCCATAACAATTGAATACTTATTGACTCAAGACATTTCAGCTTTTCACTTTGAATTCATTTGTAAACATTTCTAAAAACATAATTCCACTTTGACATTATGGGGTATTGTGTGTAGGCTAGTGACACAAAATCTCAATTTAATCCATTTTAAATCCAGGCTGTAACACAACAAGTGGAAAAAGTCAAGGGTTTGGGAGGTGTGAATATTTTCTGAAGGACTGTACATGCATATGACTCAGGGCAGAACTGTAAAAAAATGAAGTGAAGGGGAAAAACTAGGCTGAGACTCAGCTCTCGTTCTCTGACGCACTCCTCTCTCCCTGCAGGTTCTGAAGTGTGTGCACAAGGCAGGCCAGAGTTACCCAGAGTGGAAAGAGCAGAACTCTCCAGATCAGAAGCCCTGGTTGTACCCAGAGCAAAGCACCCTGCCCATGATGGACCCGGCCGAGCTGACCGTCCAGCGGGCAGACTCTCTGGAGAACGTAGACGAGAGCTCCCAGCTGGACATTCAGGAGAGTAACAAAGCAGAGGACAGCAGCTGAGCACATCTGTCAGAGGGGATGAAGCCTAGACAAGAGAGGATGGATGGACAAGCTCACGCAGACCTAAAGACTCAAGTCCTCAACCTCTCCATAGCACATGATCCCAATCTTTAAAGTTTTAAGATCCACCCCCAATTTATTTTGTACTTATCCAGTTTTTGCCTTATAAATCACAGTTTATGCCTCTATGGAGGATGCGAGAATGAACTGTTTACATCTGTTTGGCCTTATGGAGCTGAACAACATACCAACGAGTGGAAATTCTGTTTCTTCCCCACTGCCTGAACTGATAATACAGCCAGTTCTTGACAACGAACTGTGCCAACTCCAGACAATGCACTGGCAGAGGTGCTAGAAGGACTTGGTTGTTATGTACAGCTACTTTTAGAAACGGCAGCATCAGGTATTTTATATTACCAGCAATGCTTCATAGTTTTTTATACAATTTGATATGAGGTTTGGAATAATTCAGAAACAAGTTAAAGAAAAGCCAGGATTTGCTGTTTTGATTTCCTGAGTATAAATTCATGTGAAAATATGTATTTGTGTATGATGTTTTTTTACTTTTCTATTTGATGGAATATTTGTTTCTTGAGCTACATTGTATTTCACTATTGTCTTTTTGACTGGAAACCATGAGTACGGATAGACAGAAATTGCCTTGTCATTCTATTGGTATTTATTGAAAGTTTGTGCAATCTGGGAGGGAGACAATGGAATTCATTCCATTGCTGGTTATATACCCTTGGTATGTATGCTTTGGTCTTACTGTAGGCACTGAATATAGGATCCAATGGTGACTTAATTAAATTGAAATATGTTTAGCAAAATATCACACTTAGTATTTTAACAAATGTACACAGTGACTTGTAGGATTTTTTGGTTTGTGATATTACCTGAAGAATCACCATAGATCTTACCCCTTTTAAAGTGTATTTATTTTCATAAAGTTCCTGATAAGTAATGTCATGACAGGGCAAGCAAGGATCCTGAAGTTAGCCTTGCATACAGCTCTTGAACTTGACTTTGAAGACAAATGATTGTAAAGTCGTTTTTTTTTCTTCATAAACCTCAGATAAGGTTCACGTGTATGTGTGTGTAATTACAGTGTTTTGCTGGGACAGCCAGGATGTCTGTGACAGTCAGTCAACCCCCCCAAAACAGAAACTCAAAGTGGAGCAACAAGTTAATCTACTGTGGTGTCACTGGAGCAATACCTGTTTTTCTCAGGAAGGGAGGGTGTTGGGGTTTCAGGGATCATATTGTAGTTGCCTGTGGAGCATGACCTGATTTAACCTACATGACCTGATTTAACCTACATGACCTGACTTAACCTACATGACCTGATTTAGTCTACATTACCTTTTTTTTTTTTTACCTTGTCAGCTCGGGGATTCGATCTAGCAACCTTCCGGTTACTGGCCCAATGCTCTAACCACTAGGCTACCTGCCGCCCCAACCTGATTTAACTAACATGACCTGATTTAGCCCAGATTAAGCTTCTGTAACCATGTAATGATGCTTTCATTGAAAGAGGAAACCAAATGTGTCACAGAATATCAAATAAAGTTATAACAAGGCTTGAGAGTTGATACGTGTTTTATTTAGTGTTTTACGAGAGCATGATCTGTGAAGTGGGTCACAGGACAGAAGATAGACACAGTGAAAACAGGTTCTACTATCCTGACTCCATCTTTAGGGTCATTAATGGACGAGTGATTTATTCACACTATCTAATCTATTTTGACATGTTAAAACAGATGTGGAACTCATTCCGTGCTGACATTTTATAAGTGATGGACCATAAACTACGGCACAGGGAACAATGTGATTTTGTTTAATGTATTGAGCTTCATACAAGGCAAGTATTAATTTATATGAGATTATGGTGTCGCCATAGTTGAATGAAGGATGTTGGCACCTTAATAGTCGACACGTTAGGTCAAATATAATTTAAGTTAGGTAATAATAGTTCTACAGTTTTTTTGTGTAATAGTTAGTCTGGAAAATTTTTATCTTAGATAATCAAAACATTTCATATTAAATGTAATTAATCTTTTACACAGTATCAAGGCATTATCAGGTCCTCAGTCCATTATAACGGTTTTTTGAATATCATTAAACTGTGTATACACACACTGAACAAAAATATAAATGCAACATGCAACAATTTTTTTTTAAACTATGTAATTATAGAATAAGGCTAACGTAAAATGTGGAAAAAGTCAAGGGGTCTGAATACTTTCCGAAGCGTGTATATGTCTATAAACTCAGCAAAAAAAGAAACGTCCCTTTTTCAGGACCCTGTCTTTCAAAGATATTTCATAAAAATCCAAATAACTTCACAGATCTTCATTGTAAAGGGTTTAAACACTGTTTACCATGCTTGTTCAATGAACCATGAACAATTAATGACCATGCACCTGTGGAACGGTCGTTAAGACACTAACAGACGGTAGGCAATTAAGGTCACAATTATGAAAACATAGAACACTAAAGAGGCCTTTCTACTGACTCTGAAAAACACCAAAAGAAAGATGCCCAGGGTCCCTGCTCATCTGCGTGAACGTGCCTTAGGCATGCTGCAAGGAGGCATGAGGACTGCAGATGTGGCCAGGGCAATAAATTGCAATGTCCGTACTGTGAGACGCCTAAGACAGGGAGACAGGACGGACAGCTGATCGTCCTCGCAGTGGTAGACCACGTGTAACAACACCTGCACCGGATCGGTACATCCAAACATCACACCTGCGGGACAGGTACAGGATGGCAACAACTGCTTGAGTTACACCAGGAACGCAGAATCCCTCCATCAGTGTTCAGACTGTCCGCAATAGGCTGAGGCTGGACTGAGGACTTGTAGGCCTGTTGTAAGGCAGGTCCTCACAAGACATCACTGGCAACAACGTCGCCTATGGGCACAAACCCACCGTCGCTGGACCAGACAGGACTGGCAAAAAGTGCTCTTCACTGACGAGTCACGGTTTTGTCTCACCAGGGGTGATGGATGGATTCGCGTTTATTGTCGAAGGAATGAGCGTTACACCAGGGTCTGTACTCGAGCGGGATCGATTTGGAGATGGAGGGTCCATCATGGTCTGGGGTGGTGTGTCACAGCATCATCGGACTGAGCTTGTTGTCATTGCAGGCAATCTCAACACTGTGTGTTACAGGGAAGACATCCTCCTCCCTCATGTGGTACCCTTCCCTGCAGGCTCATTCTGACATGACCCTCCAGCATGACAATGCCACCAGCCATACTGCTCAGGAATGTCAGTGTTCTGCCATGGCCAGCGAAGAGCCCGGATCTCAATCCCATTGAGCACATCTGGGACCTGTTGGATCAGAGGGTGAGGGCTAGGGCCATTCCTCCCAGAAATGTCCGGGAACTTGCAGGTGCCTTGGTGGAAAAGTGGGGTAACATCTCAGCAAGAACTGGCAAATCTGGTGCAGCCCTCTTAATGCAGCTGGTGGCCACACCAGATACTGATTGTTACTGTATGTTACTTTTCATTTTGACCCCCCCCCCTTTGTTCAGGGACACATTCCATTTCTGTTAGTCACATGTCTGTGGAACTTGTTCAGTTTATGTCTCAGTTGTTGAATCTTGTTATGTTCATACAAATATTTACACGTTAAGTTTGCTGAAAATTAACACAGTTGACAGTGAGAGGACGTTTCTTTTTTTGCTGAGATATATATACACACACAATTGGGGTAACCAGTTTAAAACCTAGTATTCAAAACACTCCGGGTCAGAGGTGAGTTAAAGTGATATCTTCCCTTAAGAATGTGTCCCTTTGACATGCACTTCAGTTGACGTAGTTTACTTAGAGTAATGTATACTATTTGCATACCATAATGTTCCAGGTCCCCTGCATATAAAAGAAACACTAAGCATCAACACCAGAGAAAACAGTGTCTTCAGTGCACGACTCACTGTGTAAGTGAGTGAACACCTGATATAACAGCATCCTTTCAGCATCTGAAGCAGTGTGCATCGTTTAGTATGCAGAAGGGGAATGCACTGTCTTTACGTGGTCCTGGGGTGTAAATGTGAATGAATCCAGTTAGTCATGCGGTCGTTCATCCTTGAAACGGAGACTGAAGTCTATGGGAGGAGGACACTAGTGAAGTGCAGGTCTATCCACTAAGGACATCAACTCCTACGAGACGACACTCACATACTCTCTCCCGGGGAACTCTTCTGCCACCTAGTGCACAGTCCTTTCCTTCTGTCTCTGGTAGTCTATGGGAAACAGGAAGTTATATAACAACCGTTATTAAAACTTCACAGGTTGGAGAGGAGAAACTGAGGCAATAATGGCATCAGATACGATTTAGGCACCTTCTAAAATATTAGATGGCGGAGCAGGTGATGGCAACACTTACTGTAGGGAAAGAAGCGCACCCTCATCAGAATCTCTCTGGCAGTCTTCAGAATCTCAACAGCCTGAGAGGAGATGAAATGTTTTCTATGAGTGACAAATGTATGCCCGAAAAGTGTGAACCTTTTTATAAACATAAGTTAGTGCTGCAGTACAAAATGAAGTAATGAGATTTATCAAGAGGTATAGTGTGGTGTGTACCAGAGGAGGCTGGTGGAAGGAGCTATAGGAGGATGAGCTCATTGTAATGGCTGGAATGTTATCAATGGAACAGAGTCAAACACATTGTTGCCATGTGTTTGGTACCATTACATTGATTCCATTCCAGCCATAGTCCTTCCCACCAGCCTCCACTGGTGTGTACATTCTACAGTACATCACTGACCCTCGAGTGCTCTATGTCCTGGAAGTCCACCTCATTGACAGACAGCACCTGATCTCCCTCCTGGAGCTCTGCTCTGTGGGCGTCCGAATCTGGGACCACCTATCATACACACACAGAGAGATGAAGGAGATGCCGACCTTTCGGAGCCTTAGAAGTGTAGGCTAGGTAGATCAGCCCTGCATGGGCAGTAGCACCAGCCTCATCCCCACACACACACACACACACACACACACACACACACACACACACACACACACACACACACACACACACACACACACACACACACACACACACACACACACACACACACACACACACACACCTTGGAGATGAAGATGCCCAGCTGAGAGGCCTTGCCCCCACGGATATTGAAGCCTAACTGTGCCCCTGGAGGTTTCTTCAACACGATGGTGCGTGGCAGGAACTGGGTCAGCTCATTGTTGTAGTCATGATGGTGGATCCGCTACACAGACAGACACAAAGGGAACATCGTTGAAGATCTGTGGTGGCGACGCCCTAGTCTGAACGTTGCCAGTGTTACGACAGGGTATGGATGTCATGTCAGGATCATACCTCCTGCGGGGCTATCCATGCTGGGGGACTCTCGTAGGAAGGCAAAAAGACAACTGGGAGTTGGTAGTCATCATACGGGATCTTTTGGTCCATGGTTTCAAAACCTATTGGTTAAAAAAAAGCATAGGCAGTGATCATTACAGCACGCAATAGTCTCTCCAAAACAATATGTTATGTCTGTTTGGAGGCTGGGGACACTAAATGGCGCTGCATGGTCAATCTGAAGTCTGCACTGGCCGTGCAGCATTTACGGTGATACGGCCTCTGCAGAAGTCAGGGCATTCATACTTCTTGCGCTTCGCGGAGCAGTGCAGAGCTGTTGTGAAGGAAGTTGTCAAGGAAGTGAGTTTGTGTTTATACAGGACCTCCCACCCCCACCTACTGTCAACCAATTTAATTATATACATATATTTTTTTTAACCTTTATTTAACTAGGCATGTCAGTTAAGAACAATTCTTATTTACAATGACAGCCTACCCTGGCCAAACCCTGACGACGCTGGGCCAATTGTGCGCCGCCCTATGGGACTCCCGATCACAGCCGGATGTGATGCAACCTGGATTCGAACCAGGGTCTGCAGTGATGCCTCTTGCACTGAGATGCAGTGCTCAATTTGGCATTGTTACAATGCGTCGCTGCACTGTTAAAACATTTGAGAAGCACACGGCGATGCGATACAGAGCTAAATTTGGCCTCTGCGTACCTCCAGAAGCCTACAATTTCAGATCAAGCATAAATTGGCTCTTAGCGGTTTCAACGAGGAACAATTTTTCCCGTCAAGTGCGCTGCGTTGTTTTGCGTCACTGCTTAATTAGCGATTCAGGATTTTGCTGGGGTGCAACTTACTTTTTTTTTTCGAAAAGGGAGGGGTTAATTTGGTCATGGACAGGCGAGAGGATTTAGAGACCTTACTCTACACTGGCAAGATTACAGATGTACAGGCAATTTGGCTAAATAAGGCAATAAATAATCACAGGAGGTTTGTCTCTGCAATAACAGTATAAGCGAGACAATAACTTATTGAACAGGGACTCGCATCAAATTCCATAAACGTTACTGGCTCAGCCATTAGTACCTGCTTTTTCCATGTTAGCAACCTGTCCTGACATATGTTGTTCGCTAGCTATCACCAGTTAGCTAGCTAGCTTAGGCGGTGATTACAAGCTGTACGCCGTCATTCTGACAAAATAACGCAAGTGTAGCAAGTAAACTACAGATTACTTTAAATGTTACAATGAATCCAAAATATAAACACCGTTATTTTATTAATGTAATCTACTGTTAGCTAGCTACAAATAGCAACAATCTTACCAGGCAAAAAATACAACTTCCCCTTCAAGCCACGCCCTGCTGACGAGTCATGGGTAACTGCATAGAAAATAATACAACTTTATTGTCCATGAAGGATGGAAATGTTTCTTCAGAATCACCTTCCATTGAAAGGGTCACATCATATACATTTAAATCAGTCAGTCCATCATTTTGCATGCACTGGATAGATAAGTACATATACTGATATAATTTAGTTTGCATTTCACAGGCCAACAGCACAAGGAACAAATTAAATGTTTGAACACATTCTTCTTGGCCTTGGGCATTCTGAAGCGCCGGCCAGAGGGAAGTCTCTCGAACTGAGGGTGGTAGAGGTCGCCAATAACAGCCAGTGCCTTCTTTTTGGTTGCCTTGTGTAACAGGCTGCTCAAATGTGCCTTTGGTCGACCAATTACTTTGCTGGCTGTGTTTACTATTCTGGTCAGTTGGGTGCCTGGACGTGGGCGCGTCAACAGAAGTGGGTGTAGAAAGTGAATCAGCTAATTGGAAGATTTGTTTTCACTTAAGACCGTGAGCCAATCGGACCTGGGAAGAGAGCAGACGGACTAGTGTCGAGTGAAGCTAATAGTACAGAAAATGGGAATGAGAGGGTTACAGTGGCGAGGAAAAAGGAAACGAGAAGTAAAGCTATGTTGGAAAATAGGAAGCCACTAGACTATTTTTTTGATCAAGAGTCAGGGTTTTGAATGACTGCTACGTGGGAAATCCGTTTAACGTCTCCAGGAAAATCTGGAATATGTTGGAAGAAAGTGTGGAGTCGGGGAGAGTTACAAGAAGTGGTCTTATTTTGATTTTTTATGTGTCTGCGCAGCAGAAGAAGCATGTGTTAAGACTCAAAAAGATATGGAGTGGAATGTTTCCTGCGTGGATTTTCGTATCAGAGCTGAGGTGGAGGTGAACATGCACCTGATTTCTTGGAGTGCCCTGTTAGGGTGAGGGAGAATGAGGTGGCAAGGGGAAAATTGGAAGGAACGAGAGGCAGGGAAGAAGCAATGGTAGAGCCACCAAGACCAGTGAAGGTTTCTCATCAACCGAGGGATAGTGAAATGCTACATGTTAGAAAGGTGGACTTTGTATTATTTATTGCAATGGTCATAAACTGTACAGCACAAGCGAACAGGCGCAGTGACCTCTGTGCAGAGGCCAGATCAAGGCCAGTGAGCTGGTGGAATTTCCTCAGGAAGAAGAAGAGAGCAACCTCCAAAGTGGAGACTCTAATGTCTAGCCTGCTCAGACCGCACAGTGAGGACAACAGCAGAAAGAATCTGGTTAACTCTACTTCCTCACTCTACTGGAGGTCCCTCTCTGGGAGGTGTTGTTCAGGTTTGTGCGCCTGGACGGCACTGAGCCAGAAGAGGTGGGCGCAGGTCATCCAGGAGTTTCAGAGCAATGCACCCGGCAGACCATAATTCATGTTTCTTTCAATCAACGCCGGAGGTGTGGGGCTAAACCTCACAGCCGCCTCGTGCGTCTTCCTCATGGACCCAGCAACAGAGGACCAGGGTATGGACCGCTGTCACCGCCTCGGCCAGAAGAGAGACGTTGTCATCACTAAGTTCATAGTGAAGGACCCTGTGGAGGAGAACATGGTGAGGATTCAGAAGGAGAATCTGGAGGGGAAGGCTTTCGGCCTCCTCAGCGAGAAGAAGTCTCGCATAGATGATGTCAAAACAAAACGGACTGGCTTCTCCACAGACCGTTTACACATTCTCCAAAATAGGAATATTGTTCTGGAATGTAGTAGAATTTGGCGGGAGAGTTCCTTTGGTCTACTGAGTTCCTTTGGTCTCTCTCCCATACTGCATGGTCAGGGAGACAAGAGTCTCTGCAAGGAATTTACGAAGTGGTTGTAAAGTCGTAAAACTGGTTGAGAGAATGCCAAGAGTGTGCAAAGCTGTCATCAAGGCAAAGGGTGGCTACTTTGAAGAATCTCAAAGATAAAATATATTTTGATTTGTTTAACACTTTTTGTTACTAGATAATTCCATATGTGTTATGTCATAGTTTTGATGCCTTCACTATTATTATACAATGTAGAAAATAGCAAAAATAAAGAAAAACCCTTGAATGAGTAGGTGTGTCCAAACTTTTGACTGGTATTGTATGAGTTTCTTATTTCTTTCGAACATGTTCAAGTGCTCAGTTAAGATGCCGAGACACGCTGTGTGTGTGTCCATAACATATGCTCCAGACATAAGATAGCCTATGTGCTGTTGCACTTCAAGGTGTAGCCTGCATAGGACTGTTGTGGTCTGATGACAATAATTGGAAATATCTCTGTAAAAATATGTATTATGCCTAGATGGGTTAATTAATAAAGTTGGTAAAGGGGTGGTCCCCAGTAGGCAGATGACACCCACATTGAAAATAGATCAATTAGGCTAAACTCCAAAGATCAGCTAGATGAAAGAAATGCATTAGGCCCATCATCCTTTCATACCTTCTGTGCTTTTTGCCTTTGTAGCTTACATGTTCATCTTGGCCAAGAGCACAGGAGAAAATAACTTATGAGACCATTTCCAACAGAAACAAAGTATTACATGTATTCTGTTGAGCTTTTAAAGGTTAAAAGTGTAGGTGATGTTGTTGAAAGGACTTTAAGTCTCATTAACAACTCTGACGTCTGGTCAGTTCCCTCCAGGGTTATTATAGTTTTGTGTTTTCATTTCAGTTATGTTTCAGTTCCCATTTACTAGTTGGAATTTTATCACTGTTGTTTTTACATTATTTAGTTTCAGGTTTAGTTTTAGTGTTAAAGAACAGAAAGTAGCCTATGTGTGAGTTTTTATTTCAGTTAGGTTTCAGATCCGATTTACTAGTTAGATTTTTATCCCAATGTTGTTTTTATATTATTTAGTTTCAGTTTTAGTGTTAATTAAAGAACAGAAAGTATCCTATGTGTGGTAGTCGTGGAGCCATATGTGTGTTGTGTAGGGTTTGTGTTTTTGGAGATGTCACATCTTGCCACTGTGGGGCAGTAATGCATAAAGTGAGCCTCAGGTAGATTAGGTTAGGTTTAAAGGTAGACAGATGACGTAGATGCACAAAGTAAACAGTAGTAGTGGGTCAATTTCCGCAACAACCATATAGCTTTGAAACATGAGGCAACTATTGTAATTAATTGTAATAATTCATAGTTACACTGTAATAACAACATGTACTGTAACTAACTGATGGTAACTGCAGTCTGTATTTACAGGGGTGTAACAACAAGTACTTGTTACCATAGTTGTTACAAATGTTAAAGTTTCCGATAACATCCCAATGCACCATATTCAGCCTGCAAAAACCATGTGATAAGTGTTAGCCAATTGAAAACTGACCACCTCATTGACCAACTCTGCACCAAAGGTTTGTGCAATTCTGGATCCTTGGGATGTCTCTACCCCATTGAAGTTGACACTTCAAATGGTTACGGTAAGGGTTACGGTTAGGGTTTAGGGTAGGGCGTCCCAAGGATCCCGGATAGCACCGAATTATGGTTAAAATTGTGAGATAGTAATTTGTGTTGGCCAAATTGTAATAAGCTTGGTTGAATAATGTTTTATAAATGCACTTAAAATGGTCATAAGACAAACCCTGCAAGAGTTTCACTATTGAGGAACATTCTCACAATTGGATGTGATGCATTGGTGCAATTATTTATTTCTCACATCACGTCAAGATCTTGCCCATCTGCACAAAAGGCACGAAATAATGACAACCTCGAATGTGCCCACATGTTGACATTGACATAATGTAACAGTGTGTAAAGAACTGGGTCAAGAAGGTGAGTGTGCAAAATCCAGACATTAAAGATTGCCACTAGTGTTGTAGGTCAAAAATGTCAAAACAGGATAGAGAAAGTACGCTTTCCATGCAATTTGTTTAGCCTTTTTGGATACATGAATTCTGCATACATGAATTCTGCTGGACGATTTAGCATAGGTAGCTAAGGTTAGCTGTTGTTTTTGTTGGGCCTACCAACTAGGCTAGCTAGCTAGTTTAGAATAGACTTTCTATGCAATCTGTGGAGTTGTTTTGGATTCGTTTCTAACCTTGACTAGCTAGCTAGCTAGCTAAAGCTGGCAAATATGCTAAGGTCGCTACTCGCTAGATACTGTAACTATCAAGCTAGAAACTATCTAGCTAGCTAACGTTAGCTGAGCTCGAAGGTCTTATTTATGTGAGACACACCCAGCATGTTAAAGTTTAGCTAGTTACTTGTGTCAACACACTATGGGCTCTATTTTAACAAACACAATGGTAGATCTAAGCACAGGCAGTAGCGCTATAGGTTCAGGGGTGTGTCTGAAATATTTGAGCTATTTTCACTACCACAATTATCGCTGAACTTGCTGGCGTTGGTGTGCAAAAAGGCTGGGTTTTGATGAATTAACAAGTTGTGGGTGTGTTGAGACTTGGCCCCTCAATCAGAACATGCTCCATGGTAAAGTATTGTATGTGGTTGCTTCAGGTTGTGTATTAAGGGTATTTTATATATTGTCTTGGAATCAACTCCAATTCCAATGTTAGTCCGTTATATTTGTTAAATGGCTTATAGAAACTAAATAACAAAATGTAGACCTATCCCATCTTTGCTAAATAGGTTAATTAATTTGAACCCACCTGCAGTCCACATTGTTCTAAGTAATTGCAATTGTAATTCAATAGCATTCACACTGATATAGGGGCTAGATATTATAGCTGAGCATTTTAGCTGGACATGGACATGCCAAACATTGTCAATAAACAAGATTCAATTAATTATTAATAAGGACTAAAAAGAGAATGGAAAATTCGAATCAAATTCTAAACAAAACAACAACTTGTTTTAAATTGGCTATGTCACACTTACAGGCACCATAATTTCCAGGCAATCCAAGATGGCAGCCAATCAGTCTGTCGTTTGTATGTCTGATCCTTGAGATCTGAGTTTTAACATTGTTTATGTTTTTTGTTGTTGTAATTATCTTTTCATTATAATGTTATTTTCTTTAAACAGGGGTTACACAGACAACCAAACAAAACGCACCACAGACCAAGTACAATCAAATTAATTAGGGTTGAGCAAAACATTATACAAAATGCAGTCATTAAAACATATACAAACATCACAATTATAACATGGGGCATTTATGGGAGGTTTACTACATAGGACCACAATGGAGACTAGATTTTCCAAACTGTATCAGACATTGTTTATGTTTTAATGACATTGATGCTGTCTACAGAAGCAAACACTTTTGATGTGAAGGTTGATGCTGTATATAACATTCTTTTTATATCTCAGTTTCTATTTTACGAAATTTTCTTGTACAAATACATCTGATTGAAAAGGCATTTATTCTGCCTCGGGTCGCTCGTAAACTGTAGCCTACACCTTTTTGGAGTTGGAGCGCGCGCCGAGTCAGGAACGTCTGTCAGCGAGAAATCGCGCAAAATGGTACGCAGCGTCATCTGGATATCTATTCAGCAAAAGTTCAACATTCACCTTCTGCTACCATTTCTGTCAAGCCGTCTACGCATATAGTTTGACGCATACATTAGATAAATCCAATGTATTCACCACACCGAACGCACTGCAACTGCCTCTGCAACACAATGCTGCAAGGCAAACGCAGCGTTTCATTGGAAATTAATGTAATTCTGGTGTACCAAAATACAGTGGGGCTGTCGGAGTGTTCGAAGCATGTGTGAGAAGCGGTTGCCAGATTGGAAAACCTGATGCACCGTCGGTCGTGGGAAAATCTACACAACATCGACTGGTCGTAGCACACCTGTGCTGAAGGACCTCTAATAACCGGCATTATGTATCTGTTACTGTGCCTGCTCTTTGTCGTGTAATCAAACTTGTATGTATGGGAGTAAAATAACTACTAATGGTGTATCTTTATGAAAGCCCATTTATTGCTTCACATCCCAAGCCACAAAAGAGAGAGATGCTTTCCTCATGGATCCTGAGTGGTGCAGCGGTCTACAAGCATCGCAGTGCTAGAGACTTCACTACAGAGCCGGGTTCGACCCTATGGGCAGCCGTACAATTGGCCGGGGTAGGCAGTCATTCTAAATAAAAATGTGTTCTTAACTGTTAAATAAAGGTTAAATAAATGATTCACTCACTAGTCGGGTGAGCGAATTATCGTCGCTTTATGGCCTACAATTTGTAAACACTCCGACGAGACCATCGTGTCAATACTACCAGGAACTTGGTCTCTCTCTGTCACGGTTGTTGTAAGAGACGGACCAAGGCACAGCATGTGTTGAGGTCCACATATTTATTTAACGTGAAACTTCTTCAACAAAACAACTAACAAGCAACAAAACGTGACTACGTGGTGCAACAAGCACAAAACCAAACAATATCCCACAAAACACAGGTGGGAAAAAGACTACCTAAATATGATCCCCAATTAGAGGCAACGAAAACCAGCTGCCTCTAATTGGGAACCATATTAGCACCAACATAGAAATAGATATATTAGATCACCCCCTAGTCACGCCCTGACCTACTACACCATAGAGAGCCCTTGGTTGACACTCTCTGCAATTACATTTGTACCACTCTCAAACGCAACTGGACCTACACATGATGGCATACTTCCAAAATCTCAAACTCTTGAATTACTTTTTTTCTCTGTGAAAAGACTCAGCTCGTTTTATTGACAATGGTGCTGGCTCCACCAAGTCCTCATGCATTGGGCAACTGAGATATATTGTTATGCTTTTATTGTTTATCTCTGGTAATGTGGACCAAGCTCTGGGCCGGTAGATACCATGCAATCTCTACCGACTCCCTAGGATTTTACAAACATAGCGTTGTGTTGGCCTCTTGCATGTTAATGTCAGAAGTCCATTTCCCCAAATAGACACGATGATAATATGGGCCAATACGACAAATGCAGACATAATGGTTTTTATCAGAAACTTGGCTAAAGAAATCTGTGTCAAATAACTTGATTTCTATTGATGGGTCCGCGGTTTTTAGAACAGATCAGACGAGTAAAGGAGGAAGGGTTGCAATCTATGTGAAATCCAAGTTTAACACCTCTGAAATTCTCTCCATTACCAAAGCCAAACATTTTGAATTGCTTGAGGTTAAAGTGAACATATATAAGGACTCCCACATCACTGTAGTCGGCTGCTACAGACCGCCCTCGGCTTTGGGAGACGCACTAAACTCTCTTTCTGATGTCCTGCACAAGCTAAATGACTCTGAATTCATTCTTTTAGATTTGAACTGGAAAATGCTTACATCTGTATCGGACTCTTTTAAAGATCTGTGTGACTCTCTGAATCTTGCTCAATTAATGTGCCTACAAGACCGAATCCCAGAGCACCTAACAAATCAACGCTATTGGACATTATTCTAACGAATACCCCTCACAAATACACATCGACTGGGATATTCAGTAATGATGTCAGTGATCACTGTGCAATTGCTTGCGTTAGAAAATAAATAAATACCAAAGTCAAACCCCATTATATTTTTTAAAATACATTTTAGACAGTTTGGTGAGCAAGCGTGCTTACATGATCTGTACTATAATATTGACACAGTTAAGTCTGATTCCCGATGTTGACCGCTGCCTGGGACTATTTTTATATGAAATTTGTGTCCATTTGTGATAAGCATGCCCCTGTGAAGAAATTTAAAATCAGTGGAAGGGACAATCCTTGGTTTTCAGAAAACAAATTAGAAAGAGAAATATCTCTTGGGCTCAAGCTAGACATACAAATGCTCCTGTTGACTGGGCCTCCTTCAGAGCGTTAAGAAACAAATGCACAGGATTGATCAGGAAGTCCAAATCAGATGACTATTTAAATGCAGTCACAGAGAACCTAAACAACCCCACCAAGTTCTGGAAGCTAATCAAATCAGTGTCAGATTCTAATGTATCCTCTAGCCTTCCTGACCATTTAAAGATGGATTCTAATGAAGTGAAGGATAAAGCAGATATCGTAGGGGTTTTTAACAAGCACTTCATATCTGCTGGTTCAGTTTTTGATAATGGTGGGGCCCAGGCCTCTAATGTAAGCTCTGTTACAGTCAACAATGATATAGGCCCTTATGTGAACCATTTTAACTTTGAGCCTGTGTCTTATGCTGAGGTCTATAAAGCACTAAAGGCTATAGACACTAAAAAGTCTGCAGGTCCAGACAACCTTGACCCCTACCTCTTAAAGATAGCAGCTGGTATTATTACTGAACCTGTGGCTCACATTTTCAACTTGAGTCTTTTGACTAATTCCATACCCAGCCTTTGGAAATCAGCTTATCTCTTCCCACTGCTAAAGGGTGGAGATCCCACAGATGCTAATAACTCCCTATCCTGGCCAAAGTCTATGAATTCCTAGTGAACTCGCAGTTAAACTTCATATTTGAAAAGAACATACTGAGCAGGGTTCAGTCTGGCTTTAGATCAGGGCACAGCACCACAACTGCAGCTATAGCAGTGGCAAATGACATCATAAATGCACTTGATAAAAAGCAACATTGTTGATTTATCAAAGGCATTTGATTCAGTTGACCATTAATTGTTGCAAGCTAGTAACTTTGGTCTCAGTGAAGGGGCAGTAAATTGGTTTAGGAACTATCTTTCTGACAGAACACAATGTGTATGTACTGACAATCACAAGTCTAGCTTTCTTGAGATTAATAGAGGTGTGCCCCATGGTTCCATTTTAGCTCCTGTGTTGTTCTAAACTTTTATTAATGATTTGGGAAATGGGACACAACCAGCAAAGTTACATCTATATGCAGAAGATACAATCATATGCATGTGCTCCTTGTCTGGTTCAGGCTTTTGAAGAGCTCCAGACTGCTTTTCAGTCACACCCTTTATGGTCTCAAACTGGTCATGAATGTACATAAAAACAAAATTCATGACCTTTACCAGAGCTCGCACTCAGTCAGAGAATGTTAGCATTGTCACATCTGGTGGCTTATCCATTGAAAATACCTAGGTATATGGTTGGATAACAAGTTGTCCTTTAAAGTTCATATGGATAATCTTGAGAGGAAGCTTAAATTGAAATTGGGTTTTTATTTTCGTAATAAGGCTTGCTTCCCACTTATAGCTAGAAAGAAGCTTGTTCAGGCCACTTTTCTCTCTGTAATTGATTATGGTGACTTGTTGTATGTGCATGCAACCTCCTCCGTCTTACAGAGACTGGACTCTGTTTATCATGCATCATTGCGCTTTATTACAAATGCCAAGTCACTCACCCACCATGGTGAGTTGGAGCTAACTTTAAATGCGCATAAAGACACATTTGTATGTGTTTATCTACAAAGCCCTTTTGGGTAAACTCCCTCTTTGCCTCTGTAGTCTAGTCTCCTTCACCACCAGCAGTTACCATACCTGGTCTGCTAGGTGGTTGCTACTTTTATAGTCCCCAGGACATTTACAGTATAAGGTAAGACTGCCTTCTCCTCTTGTGCAGCAGAGGCATGAAATAGTCTACAATCCATGATTCATCTAGATATGTTAGTGCCACTGAATGAATTTAAAATGTTGACGGGAGACCTTTACAGAGGAGTGTAAAAGCTTATTTTTTTTTGCCTGGATCATGTTATTGTACTGTAGTATGTTTTAATTCTGTAATGTATTGATTGTTGCTGCCTTCTTGGCCAGGTCTCCCTTGAAAAAGACACTCTGTGTCTCAAATGACTTTTTCTGGTTAAATAAAGGTTAAATAAAAAAATAGAACATTTCCCCCTGTGGGCGTGTAATATTAGAACAACGCAGACACTGGAAGGTTTTACGCACATCCAAAACAGGACCTGCATGGCTAAAATAATGTGGGCCTGCCTACAATGCATAGATAAAAAGGGAATGTCAGCTCACTGTTTTACTCCTCTTAAACGTAATATTTTAATAAAGATTTTGTGATTAAGATTTATTTCCAAGCGGTCTCAGGAGCCAAACCCCTTATCGACAGTCTTGACTATTTTCCGATTGCATTGGGCAGACAAAAAAAGCCTTAATTGAGTGGAGGGGAGGCTATGCTTGGTTTTTAATCAAATAAAACGAAATGGGAGAAAAGCTGTCGTTTTTTTATGTTTCATAAATACGAAGTGTACAGGCCCCAAAAGCACATTAGGCTATGCTTGTTCCATGTGCATATATATTGGCAGAGTGCGTAATGACTGGATAGGCTGCGTTTACGCTGTCAAAATTCATGCCATAACCAACTGCGTTACTGCTAAAACCAGCTTTAGGTTGGTCATAAATATCCCTATCAGCGCTGTCCAAAATGTGCACTTTGGATCATGTTTTTAAGGACACAACTAAACAAATCATACCCTGCCCATCTGAGCGCAAGGAGCTTTTATAAGACAGGTAACTTGCCGAACCTTGCATTACAGTCTCTCTCACACATACACACACTCCCTTTAAAACAGTCTCTCTCACACATACACACACATTCATTGTCCATACCTCTCATTTTTATGGAATAGTCTGCCTACCCATGTGAGAGGCGCAGACTCAGTCTCAACCTTTAAGTCTTTACTGAAGACACATCTCTTCAGTAGGTCCTATGATTAAGTGTAGTCTGGCCCAGGGGTGTGAAGGTGAACGAAAGGCTGGAGCAACGAACCGCCCTTGCTGTCTCTGCCTGGCCGGTTTCCCCTCTCTCCACTGGGATTCTCTGCCTCTACCCCTATTACAAGGGCTGAGTCACTGTCTGGTTTGGCGCCCCCCCTTGGGTTGTGCCGTGGCGGAGATCTTTGTGGGCTATACTCGGCCTTGTCTCGGGATGGTAGGTTGGTGGTTGGAGATATCCCTCCAGTGGTACGGGGGCTGTGCTTTGGCAAAGTGGGTGGGGTTATATCCTACCTGTTTGACCCTGTCCGGGGGTTTCATCAGATGGGGCCACAGTGTCTCCTGACCCCTCCTGTCTCAGTCTCCAGTATTTATGCTGCAGTAGTTTATGTGTCGGGGGGCTAGGGTTAGTCTATCACATCTGGAGTATTTCTCTTGTCTTTTCCGATGTCCTGTGTGAATTTAAATATGCTATCTCTAATTCTCTCTTTCTCTCTTTCTTTCTCTCTCTCAGAGGACCTGAGCCCTAGGACCATGCCTCAGGACTACCTGGCCTGATGGCTCCTTGCTGTCCCCAGTTCACCTGGCCGTGCTGCTGCTCCAGTTCCAACTGTTCTGCCTGCGGCTATGGAACCCTGACCTGTTCACCGGTGGTTCTACCAGTCCCAGACCTGCTGTCCCAGACCTGCTGGAACCCTGACCTGTTCACCGGACGTGCTACCTGTCCCAGACCTGCTGTTTTCAACTCTCTAGAGACAGCAGGAGCGGTAGAGATACTCTCAAAGATTGGCTATGAAAAAGCCAACTGACACTTACTCTTGTGTTACTGACTTGTTACACCCTCGACAACTACTATGATTATTATTATTTGACCATGCTGGTCATTTATGAACATTTGAACATCTTGGCCATGTGCTGTTATAATCTCCACCCGGCACAGCCAGAAGAGGACTGGCCACCCCTCATAGCCTGGTTCCTCTCTAGGTTTCTTCCTAGGTTGTGGCCTTTCTAGGGAGTTTTTCCTAGCCACCGTGCTTCTATACCTGCATTGCTTGCTCTTTGGGGTTTTAGGCTGGGTTTCTGAACAGCACTTTGAGACATCAGCTGATGTAAGAAGGGCTATATAAATACATTTGATTTGATTTGATTACATGGAACCCAAACCGGCTGCGTGCGTGGCTATCGTGCATAAATGTATTTTGTCCCCCTACACCAAACGCGATCATGACACGCAGGTTAAAATATCAAAACAAACTCTGAACCAATGACATTAATTTGGGGACAGGTCAAAAAGCATTAAACATGTATGGCAATGTAGCTAGTTAGCTTGCACTTGCTAGCTAATTTGTCCTATTTAGCTAGCTTGCTGTTGCTAGCTAATTTGTCCTGGGATATAAACATAGAGTTGATATTTTACCTGAAATGCACAAGCTCCGCTATTCCGCCAATTAATCCACACATAAAACGGCCAACCGAATCGTTTCTAGTCATCTCTCCTCCTTCCAGGCTTTTTCATCTTTGAATTTCTATGTTGATTGGCATCTAAACTTTCATAGTATTACCAAGACTACCGGCAAAACAGTTCGTCTTTCAATCACCCACATGGGTATAAAATTTCTTTTTTTTTTTACATTTTAGTCATTTAGCAGACGCTCTTATCCAGAGCGACTTACATAACCAATGAGGATATGGCACGTGGGTACCTGCTTCTATAAACCAATGAGGAGATGGGAGAGGCAGGACTTTCAGCGCGATCTGTGTCAGAAATAGAAAGGACTTCTATTTTAGCCCTTGGCAACACAGACGCTCGTTGGCGCGCATGAGCAGTGTGGGTGCAATAATTGAATAACATGGATTTCTAAATTTATTTTGCGACCCTCGCGCACACAACATGTCCGGTCTGGTCAGCATGTTAGGGCTGGAAGATGCTAGTGCGCCAGTTTTTACATTAAGAAATTGCAAACTAACATGTTTGATGCTAGCGCCGCCTTAACGCCAGCGGAAAATAAAGCCCCATGAGTAACGTTAGATCCTTTTCAATGTAACTAAACACTTGTTAACTTATTAGTGTTAGCAAGCACTATTATCACAGATAGAACAATGAGCCAGATATTTCACCGGGTCTATAACTGTGAAGCATCCGGTTGGCGTTTCCACTCACTACCAAATATGGTAATGAGAGGAACCCCAGTGGCCGGCAGTGGGAGAAGATGGAGCGAGATGGATTTTGACTGACATTATGCTAATTTTCTAATTGATGAAATATTTTATCTCAATGCAGTTTTCTGTTTCCAAAACTATAATCTGTTACGAACAGAGTGGACTAAGTTTTGTAGCTTTTACCCTTTGCCTTTTACAAAATTGGGTTTAGGAGTGCAAGGGCAAATTGAGTTATTGCACACAAGCACTTCACAGAGTACGCATTTCCTAAAGGAAATATGCAAATACATGCTAGAACGTGCCAATAGGATCTCACTAGCTCGTGCTTGACTCATTTGTTCCCATTGGAAACGACTAGCTGTGGCTTATCTTGGGTTAGTTATAAAAATCTTAGCTATTATTTCTAGCTGGATAACACAACAACTAGCTAGGTAGCTAGCTAGGCCCAGAGCCTAGTTTGCTACGTTGCCTTCAAAAAGTATTCATACCCCTTAACTTATTCCACATTTTTTTGTGTTTCAGCCTGAATTCAAAATGGATGAAATATATTTGTTTCTCACCCATCTACACACAATACACCATAATGAAAAAGTGAAAACATGTTTTTAGAAATGTTTGCAAATTTATTGAAAATTAAATACAGAAATATCTCATTTTCATACGTATACACACCCCTGAGTCAATACTTTGTAGAAGCACCATTTTCAGCAATTACAGCTGTGAGTCTTTCTGGCTAAGTTTCTAAGGCTAGATTTTCAAGTAGATTGAAGTCAAAACTGTAACTAGGCCACTCAAGAACATTCAATGTCATCCTGGTAAGCAACTCCAGTGTATATTGGGCCTTGTGTTTTAAATGACAAGTAAGTGCCTCTCAAGATACACTTCATTTAAGTAGCTAAATTCCATTGTACTTATGCAGATATAACATGTAATCTGTGGCGTACTTGTGGGTTTATGCTCTCACTTGGATGGCAAGGAGGTTCAGGTTGTCATAATGGGTAACGTGCACATTAATTATAAGTAATTGTTTTATGGATAACACCCATATGGTCACTCGGCTACACATGCCTCTCCCTAATGTCAATATGCCTTATCCATTGCTGTTTTGGTTAGGGATTATTGTCTTATTTCACTGTAGAGCCTCCAGCCCTGCTCAATATGCCTTGTCCATTGCTGTTTTGGTTAGTGATTATTGTCTTATTTCACTGTAGAGCCTCCAGCCCTGCTCAATATGCCTTGTCCATTGCTGTTTTGGTTAGTGATTATTGTCTTATTTCACTGTAGAGCCTCCAGCCCTGCTCAATATGCCTCAGCTAACCCTCTTGTCCCACCTTCCACACATGTGTTGACCTCACGTGGTTTAATTGATGTCTCTAGAGACAATACCTCTCTCATCGTCACTCAATGCCTAGGTTTACCTGAACTGTATTCACATCCTACCATAACTTTGTCTGAACATTATGCATTGAATCTATTCTACTGCTCCCAGAAACCTGCTCCTTTTACTCTCTTTTCCGAATGTCCTAGACGACCAGTTCTTATAGCCCTTAGCCGTACCCTTATCCTACTCCTACTCTGTTCCTCTGGTGATGTAGAGGATAATCCAGGCCCTGCAGTGCCTAGCTCCACTCCCATTTCCCAGGCCTTCTCATTTGTTGACTTCTGGAACCGTAAAAGCCTTGGTTTCATGCATGTTAACATTAGAAGCCTCCTCCCTAAGTTTGTTTTATTCACTGCTTTAGCACACTCTGCCAACCCGGATGTCCTAGCTGTGTCTGAATCCTGGCTTAGGAAGGCCATCAAAAACCCTGAAATTTCCATGCCTAACTATAACATTTTCCGACAAGATAGAACTGCCAAAGTGGGCGGAGTTGCAATCTACTGCAGAGATAGCCTGCAGAGTTCTGTCTTACTATCCAGGTCTGTGCCCAAACAATTTGAGCTTCTACTTTTAAAAATCCACCTTTCCAGAAACAAGTCTCTCACCGAAGCCACTTGCTATAGACCACCTTCTGCCCCCAGTTGTGCCCTGGACGCCATATGTGAATTGATTGCCCCCCATCTATCTTCAGAGCTCGTGCTGTTAGGTGACCACCCCAGCCATCCTACAATCTAAGCTCGATGTCCTCAATCTCACACAAATTATCAATGACCCTACCAGGTACAACCCCAAATCCGTAAACACAGGCACCCTCATAGATATCATCCTAACCAACCTGCCCTCCAAATACACCTCTGCTGTCTTCAACCAGGATCTCAGCGATCACTGCCTCATTGCTTGTGTCCGTAATGGGTCTGCGGTCAAACGACCACCCCTCATCACTGTCAAACGCTCCCTAAAACACTTCAGCGAGCAGGCCTTTCTAATCGACCTGGCCGAGTATCCTGGAAGGATATTGACCTCATTCCGTCAGTAGAAGATGCCTGGTTATTCTTTAAAAGTGCTTTCCTCACAATCTTAAATAAGCATGCCCCATTCAAAAAAATTAGAACCAGGAACAGATATAGCCTGTGGTTCACTCCAGACCTGACTGCCCTTGACCAGCACAAAAACATCCTGTGGCATACGGCATTAGCATCATATAGCCTCCGCAATATGCAACTTTTCAGGGAAATCAGGAACCAATATACACAGGCAGTTAGGAAAGCAAAAGCTAGCTTTTTCAAACAGAAATTTGCATCCTGCAGCACAAACTCCAAAAAGTTCTGGGACACTGTAAAGTCCATGGAGAATAAGAGCACCTCCTCCCAGCTGCCCACTGCACTGAGGCTAGGAAGCACTGTCACCACCGATAAATTCATAATAATTGAGAATTTCAATAAGCGTTTTTCTACGGCTGGCCATGCTTTCCACTTGGCCACCCCTACCCTGGTCAACAGCCCTGCACCCCCCACAGCAACTTGTCCAAGCCTCCCCCATTTCTCCTTCACCCAAATCCAGATAGCTGATGTTCTGAAAGAGCTGCAAAATCTGGACCCCTACAAATCAGCAGGGCTAGACAATCTCACCCTCTCTTTCTAAAATTATCTGCCGAAATTGTTGCAACCCCTATTACTAGCCTGTTCAAACTCTCTTTCGTATCGTCTGAGATCCCCAAAGATTGGAAATCTGCCGTGGTCATCCCCCTCTTCAAAGGGGAGACACTCTAGACCCAAACTGCTACAGACCTATATCTATCCTACCCTGCCTTTCTAAGGTCTTTGAAAGCCAAGTTAACAAACAGATCACCGACCATTTCGAATCCCACCGTACCTTCTCCGCTATGCAATCTGATTTCCAAGCTGGTCATGGGTGCACCTCAGTCACGCTCAAGGTCCTAAACGATATCATAACCACCATCGATAAGATACAATACTGTGCAGCTGTATTCATCAACCTGGCCAAGGCTTTCGACTCTGTCAATCACCACATTCTTATCGGCAGACTCAACAGCCTTGGTTTCTCAAATGACTGCCTCGCCTGGTTCACCAACTACTTCTCAGACAGAGTTCAGTGTGTCAAATCAGAGGGCCTGTTGTCTGGACCTCTGTCAGTCTCTATGGGGGTGCCACAGGGTTCAATTCTCAGGCCGACTCTTTTCTCTGTATACATCAATGATGTCGCTCTTGCTGCTGGTGATTCTCTGATCCACCTCTAAGCAGACGACACCATTCTGTATACATCTGGCCCTTCTTTGGACACTGTATTAACTAACCTCCAGGCGAGCTTCAATGCCATACAACTCTCCTTCCGTGGCCTCCAACTGCTCTTAAATGCAAGTAAAACTAAATGCATGCTCTTCAACCGATTGCTGCCCGCACCCTCCCCCCCGACAAGCATCACTACTCTGGACAGTTCTGACATATAATATGTGGACAACTACAAATACAAAGATGTCTGGTTAGAATGTAAACTCTCCTTCCAGTCTCACATTAAGCATCTCCAATCCAAAATTACATCTAGAATCGGCTTCCAATTTCGCAACAAAGCAACCTTCACTCATGCTGCCAAACATACGTAAAACTGACTATCCTGCCGATCCTTGACTTCGGCGATGTCATTTACAAAATAGCCTCCAACACTCTACTCAGCAAATTGGATGCAGTCTATCACAGTGCCATCTGTTTTGTCACCAAAGCCCCATATACTACCCACCACTGCGACCTGTATGCTCTCGTTGGCTGGCCCTTGCTTCATGTTAGTCGGCACTTTTTTCTCTATTGTGTTATTGACTGTATGTTTGTTTATTCCATGTGTAACTCGGTGTTGTTTGTGTCGCACTGCTTTGCTTTATCTTGGCCAGGTCAGAGTTGTAAATGAGAACTTGTTCTCAACTAGCCTACCTGGTTAAATAAAGGTGAAATAAAAATACATTTAAAAATATGGTAGACCCCAGTCAGTGAGGTTGATCTAAAGCTGATCTGTTTTTGTAAACTCAACCAAATGAACCCAGATGGTACACTTTTGGGGGGCAAGTGCTAGCAACAACATTGAGTGGATATTTTAAAGAGTGTATATTCACAGGTAGGTAATTACCTAGAGAGTTTTCATCTGTATTTTTCGTAGCTGTTTTACATACCACCACAGTTAGAGGCTGGCACTAAGATATCATTGAATGAGGTGTATTCCGCCATAAGCAAACAACAAAACGCTCACCAAGAGGCAGCGCTCCTAGTAGCCGGGGACTTTAATGCAGGGAAACTTAAATCCGTTTTACCAAATTTCTATCAGCATGTTAAATGTGCAACCAGAGGGAAAAAAACTCTGGACCACCTTTACTGTAACGTGGGTCGTATAAAGGAGACCAAGGCGCAGCGTGTATAGTGCTCATTCTTTTCTTTAATGAAAAAAACACTTCAACAAAACAACAAACGACCGACAACAGTTCCGTAAGGTACACTTGGCAAAACAGAAAACAACTACCCACAAAAACCCAGGAAGAAAAACCAACACTTAAATATGATCTCCAATCAGAGGCAACGAGGACCAACTGCCTCCAATTGGAGATCAACCCCCCTCAAAAAAACATAGAAATAGAAAACCTAGAACACAAACATAGAAATAGAAAACATAGAAAAACACAAAACACCCCCTGTCACGCCCTGACCTACTCTACTATAGAAAATGACATCTTACTAGGGTCATGACGTGACATTTACTCCACACACAGAGATGCATACAAAGCTCTCCCTTGCACTCCATTTGGCAAATCTGACCATAATTCTATTCTCCTGATTCCTGCTTACAAGCAAAAATTAAAGCAGGAAGCACCAGATCAATAAAAAAGTGTTCGGATGAAGCAGATGCTAAGCTACAGGACTGTTTTGCTAGCACAGACTGGAATATGTTCCGGGATTCCTCCGATGGCATTGAGGAGTACACCACATCTGTCATTTGCTTCATCACCCCAACAAATCCACAGATGATGCAATTAATATTACACTCCACACTGCCCTTTCACACCTGGACAAAATAAAAACCTATGTGAGAATGCTATACATTGACTACAGCTCAGCGTTCAACACCTTAATGCCCTCAAAGCTCATCAATAAGCTAAGGACCCTGGGACTAAACACCTCCCTCTGCAACTGGATCCTGGACTTCCTGACGGGCCACCCCCAGGTGGTAAGGATAGGTAAGAACACATCTACCACGCTGATCCTCAACACAGGGGCCCCCCCAGGGGTGCGTGCTCAGTCCCCTCCTGTACTCCCTGTTCATTCATGACTGCATGGCCAGGCACGACTCCAACACCATCATTAAGTTTGCCGATGACACAACAGTGGTAGGCCTGATAACCGACAACGACGAGACAGCCTATAGGGAGGAGGTCAGAGACCCCGCCGTGTGGTGCCAGGACAACAACCTCTCCCTCAACGTGATCAAGACAAAGGAGATGATTGTGGACTACAGGAAAAAGAGGGCCGACTGCAGTGGAGCAGGTTGAAAGCTTCAAGTTCCTTGGTGTCCACATCACCAACAAACTAACATGGTCCAAGCACACCAAGACAGTCGTGAAGAGGGCATGACAAAACCTATTCCCCCTCAGGAGACTGAAAAGATTCGGCATGGGTCCTCAGATCCTCAAAAGGTTCTACAGCTGCACCATCGAGAGCATCCTGACTGGTTGCATCACTGCCTGGTATGGCAACCGCTCGGCCTCTGACCGCGAGGCACTACAGAGGGTCGTGCGAACGGCCCAGTACACCACTGGGGCCAAGCTTCCTGCCATCCAGGACCTCTATACCAGGCGGTGTCAGAGGAAGGCGCTAAAAATTGTCAGACTCCAGCCACCCTAGTCATAGACTGTTCTCTCTGCTACCGCACAGCAAGCGGTACCGGAGCGCCAAGTCTAGGTCCAAGAGGCTTCTAAACAGCTTCTACCCCGAAGCCATAACACTCCCAAACACCTAATCAAATGGCTACCCAGACTATTTGCATTGCCCCCTCCCCCTTTTACACCACTGCTACTCTCTGTTGTCATCGTCTATGCATAGTCACTTTAATAATTCTACCTACATGTACATATTAATTCAACTAACCGGTGCCCCTGCACATTGACTCTGTACCAGTACCCCCCTGTATATAGTCTCGCTATTGTTATTTTACTGCTGCTCTTTAATTACTTGTTACTTTTATTTCTTATTCTTATCCATATTTTTTTAACTGCATTGTTGGTTAGAGGGCTCAAAAGTAAGCATTTCACTCTCAGGTCTACACCTGTTGTATTCGGCACATGTGACTAATAACATTTGAAATTTCAGCCCAAATAAATGCTTCACAGAGTTTGAGTAACAGACACATCTCAACATCAACTGTTCAGAGGAGATTGTGTGAATCAGGCCTTCATGGTTGAATTGCTGCAAAGAAACCACTACTAAAGGACACCAATAAGAAGAAGAGACATGCTTGGGCCAAGAAACACGAGCAATGAACATTAGACCGGTGGAAATCGGTCCTTTGGTCTGAGGAGTCCAAATTTGAGATTTTCGGTTCCAACCGCCATATCTTTGTAGAGTAGGTAGAGTAGGTGAACGGATGATCTCTGCATGTGTGGTTCCTACCGTGAAGCATGGAGGAGGTGTGAGGGTGTGGGGTGCTTTGCTGATGACACTGTTAGTGATTTTTTTTTAAATTCAAGGCATACTTAACCAGCATGGCTACCACAGCATTCTGCAGCAATACGCCATCCCATCTGGTTTGCGCTTAGTGGGACTATCATTTGTTTTTCAACAGGACAGTGACCCAAAACACATTTCCAGGCAGTGTAAGAGCTATTTGACCAAGGAGAGTGATGGAGTGCTGCATCATATGACCTGGCCTCCACAATCCCCCGACTTCCCAGTTGAGATGGTTTAGGATGAGTTGGACCTCAGAGTGAAGGAAAAGCAACCAACAAGTGCTCAGCATATGTGGAATGCTTTTTTCAAGACTGTTGGAAAAACATTCCTCATGAAGCTGGTTGAGAGAATGCCAAGAGTGTGCAAAGCTGTCATCAAGGCAAAGGGTGGCTACTTTGAAGAATCTCAAATATAACATACATTTTGATTTGTTTAACACTTTTTTGGTTACTACATGAGTTCATGTGTTATTTCATAGTTTTGATGTCTTCACTGTTACTCTACAATGTAGAAAATAGTACAAATAAAGAAAAATCCTTGAATGAGTAGGTGTGTCCAAACTTTTGACTGGTATTGTGTATATATAAATATATATATATTTTCAATTCAGATTTTTCAGTGGTTGCAGCACCCTCAGCACACTTACTTCCCACGGCAATGAAACAAGCTGCATATGGGAAGATCATTTGTTACGGATACAGGTATCCTGTGTGAGTATTCTGTGTGTGTTTCTTTTCTCTCCTTCTCCCCTCACAGGTGACAATCATCATTCCCCAATCAGTCACCAATCAGTCACCAACCAAGACACCTGCTCCTTTTCCCTCAACCAATCACATCCCCTTTCCCTTGGTTGAAAAACCCAGTCAGTAGTTATCTCAATAGTTTAATCTCACGCACTGTGTCCCCATTGCACGGTGTCCCCATTGCACTGTGTCCCCATTGCACTGTGTCCCCATTGCACTGTGTCCCTATTGCACTGTGTCCCCATTGCTCTCTCTCTCTCTCTCTGGATTGATCCCTCTTTTGTTTTGCTCCTACATGTCACATTTGTCCGGTTATCCTGTGAGTATTGTTTTGTTGTGTGACTGTTTGTCTGATGGTGGGAAAAGGGGGTTCCAAGACCAGTCGCCCATGGGCCTACATTACCCGTAGGAAAACAGTGTCTAAATACACTAGTTAGAACTGGGCGGACCACCCACTGTATTTTTGGTTAGTTAGATAGCTGTTCTTAAAGCAGGCTCGTCTAGCTCAGGGGTGTTTTTGGATTATTGTTTCTTTCCTTGGGTCCAGCTCAGCCCCTCTTGCCACACCCCATTACCGTGTGTTTAAGCAATAAACCAATAGTGTTTGACGGTAGATTTAAGTTGTCTGTGGTTATTTTGTTCGCGCTGTTCCTTTTCACTATTATAATTTGCATGAGTTATGTTACGGGTCTCGTTTCCATCCCCCCCTAGACTGCAGGGCTGAGTTATGTTACGGGTCTCGTTTCCATCCCCCCCTAGACTGCAGGGCTGAGTTATGTTACGGGTCTCGTTTCCATCCCCCCTAGACTGCAGGGCTGAGTTATGTTACGGGTCTCGTTTCCATCCCCCCTAGACTGCAGGGCTGAGTTATGTTACGGGTCTCGTTTCCATCCCCCCTAGACTGCAGGGCTGAGTTATGTTACGGGTCTCGTTTCCATCCCCCCTAGACTGCAGGGCTGAGTTATGTTACGGGTCTCGTTTCCATCCCCCCTAGACTGCAGGGCTGAGTTATGTTACGGGTCTCGTTTCCATCCCCCCTAGACTGCAGGGCTGAGTTATGTTACGGGTCTCGTTCCATCCCCCCTAGACTGCAGGGCTGAGTTATGTTACGGGTCTCGTTTCCATCCCCCCTAGACTGCAGGGCTGAGTTATGTTACGGGTCTCGTTTCCATCCCCCCTAGACTGCAGGGCTGAGTTATGTTACGGGTCTCGTTTCCATCCCCCCTAGACTGCAGGGCTGAGTTATGTTACGGGTCTCGTTTCCATCCCCCCTAGACTGCAGGGCTGAGTTATGTTACGGGTCTCGTTTCCATCCCCCCTAGACTGCAGGGCTGAGTTATGTTACGGGTCTCGTTTCCATCCCCCCTAGACTGCAGGGCTGAGTTATGTTACGGGTCTCGTTTCCATCCCCCCCTAGACTGCAGGGCTGAGTTATGTTACGGGTCTCGTTTCCATCCCCCCTAGACTGCAGGGCTGAGTTATGTTACGGGTCTCGTTTCCATCCCCCCTAGACTGCAGGGCTGAGTTATGTTACGGGTCTCGTTTCCATCCCCCCTAGACTGCAGGGCTGAGTTATGTTACGGGTCTCGTTTCCATCCCCCCTAGACTGCAGGGCTGAGTTATGTTACGGGTCTCGTTTCCATCCCCTCTAGACTGCAGGGCTGAGTTATGTTACGGGTCTCGTTTCCATCCCCCCCTAGACTGCAGGGCTGAGTTATGTTACGGGTCTCGTTTCCATCCCCCCTAGACTGCAGGGCTGAGTTATGTTACGGGTCTCGTTTCCATCCCCCCTAGACTGCAGGGCTGAGTTATGTTACGGGTCTCGTATCCATCCCCCCTAGACTGCAGGGCTGAGTTATGTTACGGGTCTCGTATCCATCCCCCCTAGACTGCAGGGCTGAGTTATGTTACGGGTCTCGTATCCATCCCCCCTAGACTGCAGGGCTGAGTTATGTTACGGGTCTCGTTTCCATCCCCCCTAGACTGCAGGGCTGAGTTATGTTACGGGTCTCGTTTCCATCCCCCCTAGACTGCAGGGCTGAGTTATGTTACGGGTCTCGTTTCCATCCCCCCTAGACTGCAGGGCTGAGTTATGTTACGGGTCTCGTTTCCATCCCCCCCTAGACTGCAGGGCTGAGTTATGTTACGGGTCTCGTTTCCATCCCCCCCTAGACTGCAGGGCTGAGTTATGTTACGGGTCTCGTTTCCATCCCCCCTAGACTGCAGGGCTGAGTTATGTTACGGGTCTCGTTTCCATCCCCCCCTAGACTGCAGGGCTGAGTTATGTTACGGGTCTCGTTTCCATCCCCCCTAGACTGCAGGGCTGAGTTATGTTACGGGTCTCGTTTCCATCCCCCCTAGACTGCAGGGCTGAGTTATGTTACGGGTCTCGTTTCCATCCCCCCTAGACTGCAGGGCTGAGTTATGTTACGGGTCTCGTTTCCATCCCCCCTAGACTGCAGGGCTGAGTTATGTTACGGGTCTCGTTTCCATCCCCCCTAGACTGCAGGGCTGAGTTATGTTACGGGTCTCGTTTCCACCCCCCCTAGACTGCAGGGCTGAGTTATGTTACGGGTCTCGTTTCCATCCCCCCTAGACTGCAGGGCTGAGTTATGTTACGGGTCTCGTTTCCATCCCCCCTAGACTGCAGGGCTGAGTTATGTTACGGGTCTCGTTTCCATCCCCCCTAGACTGCAGGGCCAAAGGGATTTGTAACATTGTTGTTTAGTTTCTTTGACATTCAGAGAAGAGTTGCCAGCAGTTAAAGGTTACAGTTTCTGTTGTAAGGCCTATTCTGTCTGGGATTGAAAGGTAGGCCTAACTTTTGAAAGTATCATGCTCAGATTCCTAATGAAGTCTCAGGTTTAATAATTTACCAACAGGAAGAGTTTCATTGCAAACAAGACACTGATTTGGCATTGGAGAAATGTGATAAGATGAACACGTAGGCAAATCTCTGTCCATTCTTAGTCTGCCATTTTGGTCATTTGTATGGTATTAAAAAGGATTCTGTTAATACGTAGAATTGCATGACATTTTTATGGAAGTGAATGTTTTCTGCAAATACGAGGATAGATTCATGCAATACCTTTTTACTATAAAGGTGATCTTTCCACTCCTACTCTTTTCCACAGTGGTCTGTGAACCCTCAACCTTCGGGTTCGCAGCCCTGTGCGTCATCAAATGTAGTTAGTTTGCCAGGTAATGCTTACAGGGCCAAGAACAGTTTCGAAAACTGCATATCTAAGGCTCTGGTCTGTCCAAGAAGTGAGGGTAAATGGTAGATCTCTGCTGTCCACTTTGTTTTAATTATTATTTTGGGGTAAACGGGAGGGTCATTTGTTTTTTTTCAAGCGTGGGAGGGTAAGGTCAAATGTATTTTGTTGAAGGGAAGGCCATCCATTTTCACTTCAGAGGTCTGATTTTTCTCCATGTAACCCTTATTATAAATAACGTTCACTACCTAACCACATCATATGTTATAGCAATCTGGTGTCCGACGGTAAAGTTGATGACGTGCGGTGCTGCTCGTGGCATACTCACAGATATTCCCTCTTTATCCCTAAATCTCCCTTTCTTACTCTTTGTTTCTCTCTCCTCCAACATGAAACTGTTGGCTTGCACAACCAAATAATTTATCCACAAACTGTCAGAAACCGTCTCAGGTGAAGCTCATTTGTGTGCTCGTTGTCCTCACCGGACTTGACTTGACTGCAGTTCGGCATCGTAACCGACTTCAGTGGGCAAATGCTCACCTTCGATGGACACTGGCACGCTGGAGAAGTGTGCTCTTCATGGATGAATCCCTGTTTCAACTGTACTGGGCAGATGGCAGACAGCATGTATGGCGTTGTGTGGGCAAGCGGTTTGCTGATGTCAACGTTGTGTACAGATTGCCCCTATGGTGGCAGTCATAAGCTATGGACAACGAACACAATTGCATTTTATCGATGACAATTTGAATGCACAGAGATACCATGACGAGATCCTGAGGCCCATTGTCGTGCCATTCATCCGCCGCCATCACCTCATGTTTCAGCATGATAATGAATGGCCCGATGTCGCAAGGATCTGTACACAATTCCTGGAAGCTGAAAAGGTCCCAGTTCTTCCATGGCCTGCATAATCACCAGACATGTCACCCATTGAGCAGATTTGGGATGCTCCAGATCAACCTGTATGATAGCTTGCTCCAGTTCCCGCCAATATCCAGCAACTTCGCACATCCAATGAAGAGGAGTGGGACAACATTCCACAGCCCACAACCAACAGCCTGATCAACTCTATGCGATGGAGATGTGTTGCACTGCACAAGGCAAATTCTTCTTCTACTTCTGTGGATTTTATATGGCGGTTGGCAACCAACTTTAAGGTGCATTACCGTCACCAACTGGACTGGAGTGTGGACCAGAGACAGTGAAGGTCTAAATCCTACCCAATAATTTTGTCTCCCTAAGGAAACTACGTAAATAAATACTACATTCCCTGAATATTTCTCCAGCAGTTCATTTAATCCTGGCTCTTCAACCCCATTACTCCTCAAATCTAATAACAATCGCTCCCTTTCTTTTACATATTTATGGCACTGAAATACATGTTCCACTGTCTCCATCACCTCCTGACAATGATCACACCTCCCAGTCAGATGTTTCCCCACCACTTTCAATGTACTATTTAGCCTTATGTGTCCCAGTCTCAGCCTTGTCTACAATTTCCTTCCTTCTTTCTTGGCCTGAGAACCTCCCTGCCGTCACCTTTTCCTGGATCTTATACAGGTGTCTTCCCTTACTCTCCCTGTTCCACAAACATGCGTCAAATGGTAGTCACGCCAGATACTGACTGGTTTTCTGATCCACACCCCTACTTTTTTTTAAAGGCACAGTATCAGTGACAAACAGATGCATATCTATATTGCCAGTCATGTGAAATCCATAGATATTTTTTTTTTATAATAATACAATTTTTAAAAATACAAAAAATCCATAGATTTAGGGCCTAATGAATTTATTTCAATTGACTGGTTTCCTTTTATGAAATGTAAAAATCGTTGTAATTGTTGCGTATTGCGTTTATATTTTTGTTCAGTATAGTTTCAGCATAGTTTGTTTTTCTAACAGGTTTATTTATTTTATTTCAGTTTATTGAATCGTTTTTTTAATTATATAGTTTTAGTTTCACTTTTAGTTTACTGTAATGACTGACTCAAGTATGCTTGGTTTCATCAGAGTTCATTGAAATGCAGTAGCACAGCTGTAGACATCCTCAGACAGAAGCCCTGTTTTTCTGACGCTCAAATGATGTAGTTAATAGCATATATTTAGTACATTGATGAGGTGTGTGAAAAACGTCCATGCCTCTACCCCTACACATGTTCATTCTAATTTGACAGACCTGACAATGCTTTCTCTGCAGTTGTAGGCTACCTGCGTTTGAGTGCCTCCCTCCGAATAGGCATACCCCTCCCCCTTGCTACTTTAGGAACTTGCACCCATTCATTCTGATTCATTAACATTCCTGCCACAGATTTCCACAAAAGAACCGGAGTGGACGACAGAACAACAGGCACAGAAAAGAGGTAACGAAATATAGTGGACTGGACTAGAACAAGTTGATGAACAGAACATCACCGGCTGTTACGGTGTTGCAATAGGGATGCACACATTCTATGATCTAAAGGTATGGTGCATCTCATGCCTCCAGCTTTTACTAGCCTACTACATTTTAATGTGTTGTCAAATTAACTCAAATTGACTAATAGATCTACCTATTTCAACTAAATGTTGAATAAAACACATTCAGTCTGTATCAGTATTGAACTGAGATAGTTATCTGTTGTTTTTAAACTTTGGTCAAATGAGGAGAACATGTGAAATGTGCTGTGTAGACTGTGGTTGTGATGCAGTAGGTCACATTCTAACTACCACATTAAAAAAAACTTCTGAATCACATTGCTCATTGCAGGGTTCACCATAGAAATAGCTAAATAGTCGGCGAAGTGATTTCTGTCACTTTTGTATGGCATTTTATTACAATTTTTATGTCATCATGAGTGGGTTTAATTAAGTATTTTAAAAGCATTCCAAAAGTTAAAATCCAGGACAGTCAAGGCACATTTCATTTGATTTCATGTGCTCATATTTAAAAGGGCAACAATCAGGTTTAGATCCAACATCATGGCTTGAAGAAGTCATTACTTAATATGATGAGAACTCTCAAAACATGACATCTATTGTCATGACCAGGATCTTATGGATCATGACCAGGATATTATGGATCATGACCAGGATCTTATGGATCATGACCAGGATATTATGGATCATGACCAGGATATTATGGATCATGACCAGGATATTATGGATCATGACCAGGATCTTATGGATCATGACCAGGATCTTATGGATCATGACCAGGATATTATGGATCATGACCAGGATATTATGGATCATGACCAGGATATTATGGATCATGACCAGGATCTTATGGATCATGACCAGGATCTTATGGATCATGACCAGGATATTATGGATCATGACCAGGATCTTATGGATCATGACAACATTATAAATATTGAAGTGAAAAAGGACAACCATGATTAAATTGCAACAGTCTTCGTAGACAGGTAGTTGATAAAACATGTTGGAATCTTGGCTCAAATAAAATTTTCCCCTTATCTGTTCTGATCAGTAAGCCTCCCTTATTTCCGTGTCGGCTAGTTTACCATGCTTACCTCTGCATGAAACAAAGAATGGTTACTATGTAACTGCCAAGTCCCAGTGCTTGATGTGTGGCAAGGTGTACGTCATGCTTTCTCACACTGGTAACACTGCTGACAACATAACTTAATATTAAATGAGATGTTTCTAACAAATATGGATATTGTTTTAGGACCACACACGTTTCGGAATGTTCTTGATGCTGTTGCCATCTTCCTGTTCATTGTCGGATGTTTTGTATTCTGTTTTTATCCATTCTTATTGTAATGGGGTAATTTAACATCACTAAAGTTCGCATTTAGTTTAGACTGATCAACACAATGTTTAGCATATTCAGATTTTCTCTAATAAACATAAACATAAGGTGTTTAATTTGTGACACTCAAGGGCTGTGTTTAAAACAGGCAGACGAATTCTGATCTTTTTTCCACTAATTGGTCTTTTGATCAATCACATCTGATCTTTTTCAGAGCTGATCTGATTGTTCAAAATACCAATTAGTGAAAAAAGATCCGAATTGGACGGCCGGTGTAAACACAGCTAAGGTGTGAGTTGATGGTCACTCGACTTGAAGCTGAATGTTATGGATTATTCTCATATTTGTTGATAGTGATTGATGCCAGACTGGATGTACACGGACACACTGATTATTCATTGTTGTGTTGTATTGATGACATTCTGTGAACACTGATTCTGTAGCAGCTGACAAAGTCTCTTTTTCAAGCAAGCCCTGGGCAAGAGGTGGTGGATTTAAGGGAGTTCCCCCCCCCACCATCCTGAAATTCAATCCCGTACATACATTTTTAGTCTCTTCAGTTGTAGCCTAGTCATCTTACATGACACAATGGCAAGGCATCTGGTTTCATGCGGTAAAATCTATTCAGATTTCTCTGAGTTTCACTTATTGCCGACTTGCTCAGACATGCTCCTGTGTGATCATAAGGTTCACATGAGTCTGACCGGAGGGCTTTCCGCAGCACAGAATACCTTCACACTGCATGTGCCCCTCTCTATAAAGGCTAACTTGATGGCTTAACAGCTCATGCTTTAAAAAAAACGTTTGATCAATAGATGGTCTAATGTCAATTTGCTTTTACAATGTTGTAGAACGATTTAGAAATTCACTGCCGCAGGTAGAAGAGCTACAAGTCTGTAACTTGAAATGTGTATTTCACCATTTTGTTGTTCTTTGGGAACTGGGGACCCTGCCCTAGTTTCTTATCAACACCCCAGTAAAGAGAATAACAGCATGGATCTGCCTCAACCTGTTCGACCATCTTTTAATTGTAACGGTTGTCATCGGGAATAGAGGACCAAAACGCAGCAGGAATGTGGATGCTCATCTTGTATTTACAAACCAGTCTTGTCACGCTCACACAGGCAAAACAAGAAACAATCTCCCACAACACCAAACCAAACAATTACCCATATATAGGACTCTCAATCAGAGGCAACGAGAAAGCACCTGCCTCCAATTGAGAGTCCAACCCCCCCCCATCAACCTAAACATAGAAATACAACAAACCAGAAAGAACATAGAAATACAAAACATAGACCAAAACCCGGAAATAATAAATCAAACACCCTACTACATAAATCACCACCCCAAACCACATAAACAAAATACCCTCTGCCACGTCCTGACCAAACTACAATAACAAATAACCCTTATACTGGTTAGGACGTGACATTAATCATCTTTATAAAGTAACATTTTAATATTGTGAAGCTTTATGTCTTAGTTTGGTAAGACCAGGATGCCAGTCCCCCATACTAAACCCCCGGTTGAAGTCTCCCCACTGCAACCCCCTAGTGACAATAACCCCCCCCCCCCCCCCCCCCTCCTTCCTCTCCGTCCCGGCTCCCACCCTGTGTATGGATGTGCCTGTCACTGTCAGCTCTCCCATATTGTAATGAGACGGATAGTCTTACGGCGTGACTTCACTCTGAAGCCTCTTACAGAACACCACAGGGTCGGCCATTGTCAGCTCTGTCAGCAGCCAGCCAGGCCGGCCCCCAACATAGAAGCTCTATTCGGGAATGTATTGAACAGGGATGGCTCTAATACTCACATATATTCCCTCTTTATCCCTCACTATCCCGTCCTTACTCTTTTCATCTCTCTCTCCTCCTACACTGTGTAGGTTAAGAGTGGTGAGTCAGCCCTCAGCAGAGCGGAGCCCCTCTCCTCACGTACAGAGCTGCCAGACAAGGTGTTCTCCAGGAGTGTTGCCCCTCCCCCCCACATGCCCCACCGCTCTATCCAGACCCTCTAGGACAGACAGGATCCACACTCCTCTGGACAGGACCTCATTTTTGTTTACTGTGAATGAAGAGATAAGGTGATGTCAGAGGACAGCTGTTGCCGAATATGCTGCAGGGGGGTGTATAGCTGCTACTGGAGGCACCCCAGTGAGAGGAAAGTGAGTACTGTATGCCTAGAATTGTATTGTGTGTAGAATATACTGTAACTATAGGACATTCATTAAGACAGTTACGATTTTTGGCACTAACTTCTCACTATCCTCACCTTTCGTTTATGTACATTTGACACTCACATTTGAGTCAATTAGGAGACACTCTTATCCAGAGCGACCTATAATCAGTGTGTTACTATGTACTGTAACGGTTGTCGTCTGGAATGGAGGACCAAAACGCAGCAGGAATGTGGATGCTCATCTTGTATTTATTTTAAAATTAAGAGAACACCAAAATAACAAGAATGAAAAACGCACGAACAACAAAACAGTCTTGTCATGCTCACACAGGCAAAACGCGAAACAATCTCCCACAACACTACACCAAACAATTACCCATATATAGGACTCTCAATCAGAGGCAACGAGAAAGCACCTGCCTCCAATTGAGAGTCCAACACCCCATTAACCTACACATGGAAATACACCAACCCAGAAAGTACATAGAAGTACAAAACATATAACATAAACCAAAACCCGGAAATAATAAATCAAACGCCCTACTAAATAAACCACCACCCCGAACCACATAAAATAAATACCCTCTGCCACGTCCTGACCAAACTACAATAACAAATAACCCTTATACTGGTCAGGACGTGACAGTAGCTCAAATGTTGTTTTAGTGGCTTCTCTCGGGTCAGAGCTACAGTTGGTCTACAAAGAAATGTTCACACGGCTTTGATATGTGTTGCAATAAAAATCGTCATCGTCACCCAGCAGCAGCAGTCATTGAGACATTGCTAAGGGAAGTCAGCTTTGAATTTGCTTGTGCCTTCTCTAAAGTTCAGTTTCTTGTACCTGCATTAACGTGATTATAATGGATTAACATTCCATTGGACAGCATTCAGTGGAAGCGTGAGGATTTTCCCCCTTTATAAACTCAACGTGGTTGTATAATAGGAAGCCTTCATTCCTAGGCCAGTGAGATGTGGCTGGATGTTATTGGAGAGGCATCCATTCATTCAGACCTGTTGTGTAAATAAGAGCAGGATAATTGGGAGGGAGATTGCGATGTAGAGCATGTGCTTGTGTGCCAGGACTACTTTCTGAACTGAACTCACAGGCTCCCACAGGCTGGGTAAAAGCTTATCTGGGATAGATCAAGTGCGAAAAAAGTACCCAAATGTCATACTGGAGTAAAAGTAACGATACCTTAATAGAAAATGAGTTGAGTAAAAGTTGAAGTCACCCGGTAAAATACTACTTGAGTAAAAGTAAATGTAATTGCTAAAATATACTTAAGTATCAAAAGTAAAAATCATTTCACATTCCTTATATTAAGCAAACCAGACAGCACCATTTCCTTTTTCTTTTGTACAGATATCTTGGGGCACACGCCAACACTCAGATATACTTTACACCACTGGACAGAAGTAAAAAGGGGACAAACCGTTGGTGTGTGTGTGTGTGTGTGTGTGTGTGTGTGTGTGTGTGTATGTGGGGGGGGGTTCTGTTTGGACACAATTAAGGGTTGGTGGATACTGGTGTTTTTGATTCCCTTTATGGATGAATGGAATAGCAGGCGAAACCAAACATGAAGAGGCATTGGAGAGACTCCAACAGCCCTGAGGGAGCTAACCGCTGAGCCCTTCAGACTCACCACACGCGCACACACACACACACACACACACACACACACGCACACGCACACGCACACGCGCACACACACGCCACACGCACACAAACACACACACGCGCACACAAACACACACGCACACGCGCACACACGCACACACGCACACAAACACACATGCACACACAACAAACACACACTTGTTGACCAGCAGTACAATAACACTCAGAATATGTATTTGTAAACCATAGCTAGGGGTTATATATACACAATTATTTTCATTGTTTTTAAATGTACCCCTGAGATCAATCAAATTCACTGGATGCAAGTCCTGCATACAGTTTCTGACTGTTGAAACAACCTGTTTGCATACTTTTTATTTCATCCTGGAAGTTAAATGTCTACCTGACAAAGAAGTTTAGTAATGAGATCTTCCAATGTCAGTAGAAATAAGAAGAGGTTTAGGGCTCCAGGAGTAATTGTTGACTCTCCTTGCTGTAGTGCTCCTGCTGCGGGTTGTCAGTCCTTACCGCTGTGTCCCTCCTCACTCTGTTCTGGATGTACGTCTGTCTGATGGCTTTCAATGACCGCGAGGATGTCAACTGGTGAGCTTGGTCATACACTCTGTGTGCATGTGTGCACATACAGCTGCAGACACAAACGCAAACACACACACACACAAAAACACGCGCACATTGACAGCAATGGACTCAAACCCTGTGATCTGCCCTCTATTCTCCCCTACCAGGAAGGCCTTTTCCATTCTGAAACTGTGGGTGAACTGGTTCATGGTGCTAATCATCATCTCTGCTGTGCTGACCATCTACTGCACCCTATTACTGGTGAGAGACACAATTCACACACCTGTCAATGTATTTACAGTATGTCGTTCACATCAGCTGAGATGTAATGACTGTTCAATTGCAGGTCTTTGCGCTGTTCCAACTTGCCTTGAAAGAGCCTTTGGACTTACACTGTCTGCACAAGGTATTCGGGACATTCTTTATTTCCTAGAATGTTTCCCTTTACATGTTATTTAAGAAGTGCACAGCTATAGTGGCATAACATGAATGGCAATAGCATGGCTGATTAACGATAGTAAGTCACTTCAGGTGTAGCTTGAGTATTGACATGTGTTGACTGCGTTATATTGGGTTGTGGTTTGCTCTGCCCAGTTCTTCCTGTTTTTAGGTGTGGTCTTCATCGCCCTGGGCATCGCTGGAATAAGTCAACAGTGGAAAGAAGAGTGGCACACTGTTCTTCTGTCACTGCAGGTATGGTAAGGGCAATGTACAGCACCATGGAACTGTGTGTTAGGTGTGTGTGTGAGAATGCTCGAGCTAGAGTGAGGTGTGGAGTAAGTCTGTGTGTTTTGGGTCAGCGCTTTGGCAGCAGTATGAAGCTCCATGCTCTGTGTAATACACTGTATGTAACATTGATCTGAAGCTCCATGCTCTGTGTAATACACTGTATGTAACATTGATATGAAGCTCCATGCTCTGTGTAATACACTGTATGTAACATTGATATGAAGCTCCATGCTCTGTGTAATACACTGTATGTAACATTGATCTGAAGCTCCATGCTCTGTGTAATACACTGTATGTAACATTGATCTGAAGCTCCATGCTCTGTGTAATACACTGTATGTAACATTGATATGAAGCTCCATGCTCTGTGTAATACACTGTATGTAACATTGATCTGAAGCTCCATGCTCTGTGTAATACACTGTATGTAACATTGATCTGAAGCTCCATGCTCTGTTTAATACACTGTATGTAACATTGATATGAAGCTCCATGCTCTGTGTAATACACTGTATGTAACATTGATCTGAAGCTCCATGCTCTGTGTAATACACTGTATGTAACATTGATATGAAGCTCCATGCTCTGTGTAATACACTGTATGTAACATTGATCTGAAGCTCCATGCTCTGTGTAATACACTGTATGTAACATTGATATGAAGCTCCATGCTCTGTGTAATACACTGTATGTAACATTGATATGAAGCTCCATGCTCTGTGTAATACACTGTATGTAACATTGATCTGAAGCTCCATGCTCTGTGTAATACACTGTATGTAACATTGATATGAAGCTCCATGCTCTGTGTAATACACTGTATGTAACATTGATATGAAGCTCCATGCTCTGTGTAATACACTGTATGTAACATTGATATGAAGCTCCATGCTCTGTGTAATACACTGTATGTAACATTGATCTGAAGCTCCATGCTCTGTGTAATACACTGTATGTAACATTGATATGAAGCTCCATGCTCTGTGTAATACACTGTATGTAACATTGATCTGAAGCTCCATGCTCTGTGTAATACACTGTATGTAACATTGATATGAAGCTCCATGCTCTGTGTAATACACTGTATGTAACATTGATATGAAGCTCCATGCTCTGTGTAATACACTGTATGTAACATTGATCTGAAGCTCCATGCTCTGTGTAATACACTGTATGTAACATTGATCTGAAGCTCCATGCTCTGTGTAATACACTGTATGTAACATTGATCTGAAGCTCCATGCTCTGTGTAATACACTGTATGTAACATTGATATGAAGCTCCATGCTCTGTGTAATACACTGTATGTAACATTGATATGAAGCTCCATGCTCTGTGTAATACACTGTATGTAACATTGATATGAAGCTCCATGCTCTGTGTAATACACTGTATGTAACATTGATATGAAGCTCCATGCTCTGTGTAATACACTGTATGTAACATTGATCTGAAGCTCCATGCTCTGTGTAATACACTGTATGTAACATTGATCTGAAGCTCCATGCTCTGTGTAATACACTGTATGTAACATTGATCTGAAGCTCCATGCTCTGTGTAATACACTGTATGTAACATTGATCTGAAGCTCCATGCTCTGTGTAATACACTGTATGTAACATTGATATGAAGCTCCATGCTCTGTGTAATACACTGTATGTAACATTGATCTCCCTCAGGCCACGGCTCCATTCCTACAGATGGGAGGGGTTGGAGCCCTGACGCTGGTCAGCAGGCTGGTGTTCCAGGGCTTTCATAGGTCCCGCGGAGTAGGTCAGTGCTGAACTTGTCCAATGGAAATACACAAATGCTCACCGTGACGTCAATAATATGAGATGTACAGTACACACCTATAGATATGATTTCAATATTGATAGAATGTAATTGAGTTCTTTGAACCCTGGAACGATAATACATCCACCAGCTGAATGAACGATTTCAAATCAGTTGACTATCTTCTTTCCTTGCCTTTTTGTATTTACAACAATAGTTAAAGTACGACTGATTCGTTTGTTAACCTGTGTCTGTCAGCCTCTAAGATCCTCATCATGGTAGCGTTTGCTGGCGCGTCAGTGGCAATGTTCCTCAGCCCCCTCCTCATCCAATCCCCTTGTCTGGTGGACGTGAAACGGTTGCCCCCTAAACCTGCCCTCTTTGGTCATCGCGGAGCACCAATGGTGAGGAAGTGCCCACTTTATTGATCATACTGTACATTGGCTCTATGGTCTCAATATTAAAGTGCTAAGCTGGGAAATGCTAAGCACCTAAAGGTGATTGGCTACCGTAGTCATACAGTGGATACGACTTGATTACAGAGCTATAAGACCATCATCCAAAAATGGCTTATGTGTTACACTTTTATTGTTGACATAAATTCCATAATCATCCCTCATCCCTTATGATTCAGTGTATATATATGAACCAGAAGGCTGAAGCTTGAATTGCTGTCCAGTCATGTGATGGCACCACACGGCATGTTGCTCTGCCCCCATTATGTTGCTCCAGTCCTCTCCACTATCGCCACCGTAGGCCCACTCAGCTCAGCTGTGACATATGCAGCATGGCTCAGTGTTCACACAGTGTCAGGGTAGTCACCGGAGTGTTTCTCACCCATCTGTCCTCTCTCTCTGTGTTTTCAGCTGGCCCCAGAGAACACCATGATGTCGTTCAGGAGGAGTGTGGGGTGCAACGTGACCGCCTTTGAGACGGACGTGCAGCTCAGGTACCCGGGGGACTAGGGCGGCTTCCTGTATACATAGACGTGGCAGAGACGGATCAAAAGTGCACTGCTGTTTCAAATTGTTTTCAGTTTAATAATAAGGATGTATGGGATTTATATAGCGCTTTTCAAAGACCCAAAGAGGCAGTTTATTGACGTTTCTTTTTCCTCCAGTAAGGACAGAGTTCCTTACCTGATGCACGACCACAACAGCCATTTCCTGAGGAGGACTACAGATGTTCTACAGAAGTTCCCTGGGAAAGACTTGAACCACAGCACAAACCTCACCTGGGAGGAGCTACAGGAATTAAACGCTGGTGATTGGTTCCTGAAGGTAAGGGTGATTCACCAGCCTCCCTTTTATGTTGTAGTGGGGTGGCAGGTAGCCTTGAGGTTAAAGCATTGGGCCAGTAACCGAGAGGTCGCTGGTTTGAATACCGGAGCCTACAGGATGAGAAATATGCCGATGTGCCCTTGAGCAAGGCAGTTACACTGATTGCTCCAAGGGTGCTGTACAATGGTGACCCTGGCTGTGACCCGAATCCCTGCAGATGTCTCAGGGGTGAGTTGGGATATTAAAGAAACACATTTCTATTACACAGTATAAGCACCCCCCAAATTATTATTAGTTGGAAATCATTTCAGTTTAGTTGAACTGTACCAACTCATTGACTAGGGGCGTCAGGTAGCCTAGTGGTTAGAGCGTTGGGTGAGTAACCAAAAGGTTGCTCGATCAAATCCCCGAGCTGACAAGGTAAAAATCTGTTGTTCTGCCCCTGGACAAGGCAGTTAACCCACTGTTCCTAGGCCGTCATTGTAAATAACAATTTGTTCTTCACTGACTTGCCTAGTTAAATAAAGGTTAAATAAAAAAATAATTGACATAATAACATATGGATATCTCCCTTTCAGACAGATCCTTTCCGTTCAGTGTCCCAGCTCTCAGAACAGGAGAAGAAGACAGCTGGGAACCAGAGTGTTCCCTCCCTTCTGCAGCTGCTTGACCTGGCCAAGACTCATAACACCTCTGTCATCTTTGACTTGAAGAATGACGACAACAATGACACTAATGACACTGTGAACACCATCCTCAACTCTAGCATCCCCCACGACAAGGTTAGGGGAATGTCCATCTGTGTCACCACTTCACCAGTTCTGTGTAGTTATACTCTTATTACAGTTGTTTGACAGTGTAGTTTGTTTCTCTCTTTAGATCCTCTGGCTTCCCCCCAGACATAGGGAGTATGTGAAGAAGGTCGCACCAGGGTTCAAACAGGTTTACAACAATGTGCTTGAGATGAACCGTGATGGAGCAGATCATCTGAATGTCAAGTACAGTGCGCTGAGCGCCACAGAGATCAGGTGAGTAGCCTACCTCAAAGCGCCCACGCTTTTCTCAGAGCTGTGGCCAAATAAACCTTCATTCTAAAACCACATTCTACCTGTCTGTGCTGACAGCTGCAGGTGTACTGGTTTCATAATTACAAGTGTTTATGTTGGCGTGCTGAGACAAGGAAATGGCACTATCTTAGACTGAGACACACACAATGCCTCAGGGGGAATGAGATTCAAATCATGTTTTTGCACAGGTGGATTTTTAATGGCTGAGAGCCCAGTGGGGAAAGTTCCTCATGGGACGATGGGTTGACTTAGTGAAATGAATGGGAAAGTGTTGTCTGAACAAGCATGATGTTTCCTTGAATAGTATGACATCTTACAGTATGATTAACCACTCCTGTCTGTGGTCTTTAACAGGTGTCCTGTTTGCTGAAGTAACTCTAAGCTGAACTCTTACTACTGATTCTGTGTTGCTGATCTGAGCCAGCTCTTTCACCTAATCTTTTAATTCGCTACTGAATTTGTGTTTTTGTGTGAGACAGGGAGCTTCGGAACAGGAACGTGTCGGTGAACCTGTGGGTGGTGAATGAACCATGGCTCTTCTCTTTAATGTGGTGCTCGGGGGCCAGCTCTGTGACCACCAACGCCTGCTCCGTCCTACAGGACAAGAACCAGCCTGACTGGACAATGGTGAGGGACTCACATCAAACCCCATCTTCTTCCCTCTCCCATAGTCACTCCCTCTTCAAAGGTCAAACAGATCACCCCACCCGGACATTGTAATTCTCACAAAGTCAATGTTGCTTTTAAACATTAGTTAACATATACAGTTGAAGTCGGACGTTTACATACACTTAGGTTGGTCGGTAGTTTACATACACTACTTTGTGCATCACACAAGTAATTTTTCCAACAATTGTTTACACACAGATTAATTCACTTATAATTCACTGTATCACAATTCCAGTGGGTCAGAAGTTCACATACACTAAGTTGACTGTGCCTTTAAACAGCTTGGAAAATTCCAGAAAATGATGTCATGGCTTTAGAAGCTTCTGATAGGCTAGTTGACATTATTTGAGTCAATTGGAGGTGTACCTGTGGATGTATTTCAAGGCCTACCTTCAAACTCAGTACCTCTTTGCTTGACATCATGGGAAAATCAAAAGAAATCAGCCAAGACCTCAGGAAAAAAATTGTAGACCTCCACAAGTCTGGTTCATCCTTCGGAGCAATTTCCAAACGCTTGAAGGTACCATGTTCATCTGTACAAACAATACTACGCAAGTATAAACACCATTGGACCACGTAGCCGTCATACCGCTCAGGAAGGAGACGCGTTCTGTCTCCTAGAGATGAACGTACTTTGGTGAAAAAAGTGAAAATCAATCCCAGAACAACAGCAAAGGACCTTGTGAAGATGCTGGATGAAACAGGTACAAAAGTATCTATATCCATAGTAAAACGTGTCCTATATTGACATAACCAGAAAGGCCACTCAGCAAGGAAGAAGCCACTGCTCCAAAACCGCCATAAAAAGGCAGACTACAGTTTGCAACTGCACATGGGGACAAAGATTGTACTTTTTGGACAAATGTCCTCTGGTCTGATGAAACAAACATAGAACTGTTTAGTCATAATGGCCATCGTTATGTTTGGAGGAAAAAGGGGGAGGCTTGCAAGCCGAAGAACACCCTCCCAACCATGAAGCACGAGGGTGGCAGCATCATGTTGTGGGGGTGCTTTGCTGCAGGAGGGACTGGTGCACTTCACAAAATAGATGGCATCATGAGGGAGGAAGATTATGTGGATATATTGAAGCAACATCTCAAGACATCAGTCAGGAAGTTACAGCTTGGTCGCAAATGGGTCTTTCCAAATGGACAATGACCCCAAGCATACTTCCAAAGTTGTGTCAAAATGGCTTAAGGACATCAAAGTCAAGATATTGGAGTGGCCATCACAAAGCCCTGACCTCAATCCTATAGAACATTTGTGGGCAGAACTGAAAAAGTGTGTGCGAGCAAGGTGGCCTACAAACCTGACTCAGTTACACCAGCTCTGTCAGGAGGAATGGGCCAAAATTCACCCAACTTATTGTGGGAAGCTTGTGGAAGGCTACCCGAAACGTTTGACCCAAGTTAAACTATTTAAAGTCAATGCTACCAAATACTAATTGAGTGTATGTAAACTTCTGACCCACTGGGAATGTGATGAAAGAAATAGAAGCTGAAATGTATATGTAAACTTCCGACTTCAACTGTATCATGATATCCATGTGTAGCATTGAACTTGACATTTTCTTACATGTTTTTCATCTTGTGCGCCATCTATGGGTCATATAAATGTATCTACTCGGTTTGCTGGTACGTATTATATGTGTCTGTGTGTTTCAGGGACCTGATACATACAGATGCATATGGATCACAGTGGACCTGGGGTCATTACTCATAATGTTCGCACTCTTCATCTTAAAGAGGTGAGTAGCACACTAGTATTGTTTGTAAAAGACAACGGAAACAGTCTGGAATTTTAGGACTTGATTTGTTCCCTTGAGTTTTCTGCTTTGAAAAAGGTGCTGTCTCAGTCATGCTAAAGATGGGTTTTGTTTGTAGACATTGATGATCAATATAATCAATAGGAAAAAATTCAAATTGATTTCCCTTTTTAGCAATGTTTACAGTAATTCTGTACAGTACTAACTACTAAGATAATTGCTATCTACAATGCCTTCAGAAAGTATTCATACCCCTTTATTTATTCCACATTTTGTTGTGTTACAGCCTGAATTTGATTAAATATATTTTTATCACCCATCTACACACAATACCCCATAATGACAAAACATGTTTTTTTGAAATGTTTGCACATTTATAGAAACTGAAATACAGAAATATCTCATTTACATAAGTATTCACACCCCTAAGTCAATACTTTGTAGAAGCACCTTTGGCATCGATTACAGCTGTGAGTCTTTCTGGGTCTCTAAGAGATTTCCACACCTGGATTGGACAACATTTGCCCAATATTCCTTTCGAAATTCTGTCAAATTGGTTGTTGATCATTGCTAGATAGAATGTTCAGGTCTTGCCAGTAGATTTAAGTCAAAACTTTAACTCGGCCACTCAGGAAAATTCACTTTGTTCTTGGTAAGCAACTCCAGTGTAGTACTGTCCTTGTGTTTTAGGTTATTGTTATGGTGAATTAATCTCCCAGTGTTTGGTGTAAAGCAGGTTTTCTTGTAGGATGTTGCCTGTACTTAGCTCCATTCAGTTTTTTTTATCCTGAAACTCCTCAGTACTTAAAGATTACAAGCATACCATAACATGATGCAGCCACCACTATGCTTGAAAATATGAAGAGTGGTTATCAGTAATATGTTGTATTGGATTTGCCCCAAACGTAACACTTTGTACTCAGGACAAAAAGTGAATTGCTTTGCCACATTTTTGCAGTATTACTTTAGTGCCTTGTTGCAAACAGGATGCATGTTTTGGAATATTTTTATTATGTACAGGCTTCCTTCTTTTCACTCTGTCAATTAGGTTAGTATTGTGGAGTAAATACAATGTTGTTGATCCATCCTCAGTTTTCTCCTATCACTGTTTTAAAGTCACCATTGGCCTCATGGCGAAATCCCTGAGTGGTTTCCTTCCTCTCAGGCAACTGAGTTAGGTGTAATTATTAACTTCACCATGCTCAAAGGGATATTCAATGTCTGCTTTTAAAAAAAAAATCCTGTCTATCAATAGGTGCCCTTCTTTGTGAGGCATTGGAAAACCTCCCTGGTCTTTGTGGTTGAATCTTTGTTTGTAATTCACTGCTTGACTGAGGGACCTTACAGATAATTGTATGTGTGGGGTACAGAGATGAGGTAGTCATTCAAAAATAATTTTAAACACTATTATTGAACACAGATTGAGCGCATGCAACTTATTATGAAACTAGTTAAGTACATGTTGAATACTTATTGGCTCAAGACAGTTCAGCTTGAAATTATTAATTTGTGAAAACAAACAAAAAAATCCGCTTTGACATTATGGGATATTGTGTGTAGGCCAGTGATAAAAAAATCTAAATGTAATCAATTTTAAATTCAGGCTGTAACACAGTCACACAACAAAATGTGGAAAAATGTAAGGGGTGTGAATACTTTCTGAAGGCCCTGTATGTATCTTGAATGATGAATCTTTACAATAGCTATTGCTAACGTTGATATGGACTGATAAATAAGGATTATACCATGCCCTCTTACCATAATACATTTCATTCTTGTGTTGATGGTGTAAATCATTTAATTTGTAGTGTTTCGGTTGCATTAATGACATGCAAAGAAAATAACTGCTGTATTTGTGCTTATGAATGTATAAACTAGGACACAAGGGCATCATAAAGAGACATTCTATAATGAGGAAGTGGAATAATGGTTTGTGTCTGATTATCTCTAGAAGGAAAGAGCACACATGTTCTGCTTTGGAATCAAGAGAGCTATCCTCCTTCTTACCACCTGAATAGTTCAGCCTGGATCCAGAAATCCATCCCACCCCACCCTGTCTGAATGGCTCAGCCTTGAATCAGGAAGTAATTAGGCTAATTGAAAAGACAGTATCTAAAAAAATGTGTGGATCACATGCGTAAAGTACATTTTACATTCATTATGAGAATTTATGAACAAAGGTGTAAATACCACATCCATGTGTTGCCACAAGGATGGCCATTCAAGAAGTCCTTTTCTTGTCGTTTTATTTCAATATATTTTAGATGCTTTTTGTAACCATTTGTAAATAGTGTTTTCCTATAGAAAACATTTATTGGTTCACTGTATATATTAAGTTTAGTCTTTATTTGGAAACTACTGGTGTTGGGTTCACTGATAAATGTCAGCACTATTTCCACTGGGGCTTACATTCTGAATGAGAGATTTACCAAATGATCACAAATCATCTTATATTTTTTTATAAAATCGCATCTGGATTTGACACCTGTGTGTGAACGCCGCAGAGAACGTGTGTGTACGTGCCCGTGCGTGAGTGAGTAGTTGTGTGCGTGAGAGACAGAGCGTGTGTTTCAGAAAAAAAACATGTAATGATTTATTTGTCCGTGTGAATAAAAAAAATTTGGAATGTGTTGGATTCAATTGCTGCAGATGCTGCTCCTTGGCAATATGAACGTCTCTTCTACAACCATTAGATGGCAGGAGTAACCACGTTTTTGTGCGATGGTCAAGTGTCAAACTATTGAATATTTTTGGTTGGCTATTTGAAAAAGTGGGAACTTAAGTAATTGTTCCTAGGTGATACTGATGATAGTAATCGGGTTGGTGGTGGTGGATATGAAGACGAGGATTATGATGATAATAATCATTAATAATAGTAATTCAGTTAATTTGTAAAGCACTTTTCTCACACCAAGGGGCAACAACCATTTTTTTGTTGTTGAAATATTAATACAAATTATTAAAACAATCCAGAACATAGAACACAGGCAACAAACAAAGCTATATACAGGTGTCATCCGATCTGGAGGACATGAGAACAGAATTAGCAGAGATGATTGATGATGATGGAAATGATTTTAGTCTAGAAAAATGATCCCACAAAAACCTGGATGTATTTTTGAATGACAAGGAATTTGTCGGTGCTGGGTTGTCTATAGACCCACATCCCCATGGGAGGGCTACAGACTCATTCCTATACAGTGATCACATGTTTAGGCGAGGGGCCGAGGGCGCTACAGTGACGCATAAACACTTTCACTATTTCAACAGAAATCCCGGGAACTTCACATGAAAGAAATCCTTCTCTTGCCGAGTGCCCTGCTGCTGCTACGGTTAAAGTAACAGTTCAGTGTAGAGCGAATTTGGGAGTGTCTGTTTTGGTGGTTGCGTTTATAACTGCGGGATTACAGTTGCTTTGGTGAAGAGTAACGGTACATCATTCTACGCCGAATTTCAACTTGTTTCTTCTGGTTTGTAAATTAGTTTTCGGCTTGCCTCGAATAGTAGTTCTCAAAATATTTTCTACACCATGGTCCACAAGTATGGTAAGTGCCTACATAATGTTTCTCAGGAGTTTAGAGGAAAAGTTTTAAACTAAAAGTTTATTCGAGACAGTTTTTAGAACGTTTAGGCGTATTTGCTGTCATAGTTGTTAAAGTAATGACAAGTCGAAAATAGCAACTACAATGTAGGTTGTCCGTGGTTTTGGCACTGTGTTGCCAACTATGAAGCCTGAACCGAATGAACTAGTGCATTTTTGGAAGAAACTTGAAATCTTCTAAGCGAAAACAGGAAGTATGTTTCCATGAATTCATATATAGGCTACTGCCATGGAGCACTTTCACACTGCTAAGGGAAGTAATTCTGTTTATTCATAATAAACTTTGTGGTTGTAGTAAGTGAGGGTGGATCATCTCAAGGCTGTTAATTAGGCTACCTACACATCCCACCTGGCTTCAGCAAACAGCTGTGCACCCTCATGCAATGTATACAGCAGGGGTACTCAAATACTATACTGAACAAAATTCAAAACGCCACGTGTAAAGTTTTGGTCCTATGTTTTATGAGCTGAAATAAAAGATCCCATAAATGTTCCATATGCCCAAAAAGCTTATTTATTTTAAATTTTGTGCACAAATTTGTTTAGATCTCTGTTAGTGAGCATTTCTCCTTTGGCAAAAAAATCCATCCACCTGACAGATGTGGCATATCAAGAATCTGATTAAACAGCATGATCATTACAAAGATGCACCTTGTGCTGGGGGCAATAAAAGGCCACTCTAAAATGTGCAGTTTTGTCACACAACACAATGACACAGATGTCTTAAGTTTTGAGGGAGAGTGCAATTGGCATGCTGACTGCAGGTATGTCCGCCAGAGCTGTTGTCAGAGAATTGAATGTTCATTTCTCTACCATAAACCACCTCCTATGTCATTTTGGAGTATTTGGCAGTACGTTCAACCGGCCTCATAACCACAGACCACGTGTAACCACGCCAGGACCTCCACATCGGGCTTCTTCACCTGCGGGATCGTCTGAGACCAGCCACCCGGACACCTGATGAAACTGAGGAGTATTTATGTCTGTAATGAAGCCCTTTTGTGGGCAAAAACTAATTCTGATTGGCTGGGCTTGGCTCCCCAGTGTGCACTTGCTCAGTCATGTGAAATCCATAGATTAGGGCCTAATTAATTTATTTCAATTGACTGATTTCCTTATATAAACTGTAACTGTAACTCAGTAAAATCGTGGAAGTTGTTGCATGTAGCGTTTATATTTTTGTTCAGTATATTTGAGAAGGTCCGGTCACACAAATTTCTTAAGTAGCTAAGGTCCGGATGGATAACGTCATTTATTGGCGTAGTAACAAATCCCCAGCTCGCAACCCATGTGACCCCAAACTGTTCACATCCCTCTTGTTGGCCGAGAGAAAGTTTTGCAATTTTAAAGCTAATTTCTTGCAATTCTACACATTTTCCATGTCCTATGTTTCTTCATATGATACCAGGAGTCAAATCCCGACCAAATTCCCCAAATATCAATATATATTGACCCGCCTATAGAGTATAGCTGCTATACAGTATAGAGTATGGCTGCTATACAGTATAGGGTATTGCTGCTCTACAGTATAGAGTATGGCTGCTATACAGTATAGAGTATGGCTGCTATACAGTATAGGGTATGGCTGCTATACAGTATAGAGTATGGCTGCTATACAGTATAGAGTATGGCTGCTATACAGTATAGAGTATGGCTGCTATACAGTATAGAGTATGGCTGCTATACAGTATAGAGTATGGCTGCTATACAGTATAGAGTATGGCTGCTATACAGAATAGGGTATGGCTGCTATACAGTATAGAGTATGGCTGCTATACAGTATAGAGTATGGCTGCTATACAGTATAGAGTATGGCTGCTATACAGTATAGAGTATGGCTGCTATACAGTATAGAGTATGGCTGCTATACAGTATAGGGTATGGCTGCTATACAGTATAGGGTATGGCTGCTATACAGTATAGGGCATGGCTGCTATACAGTATAGAGTATGGCTGCTATACAGTATAGAGTATGGCTGCTATACAGTATAGAGTATGGCTGCTATACAGTATAGAGTATGGCTGCTATACAGTATAGAGTATGGCTGCTCTACAGTATAGGGTATGGCTGCTATACAGTATAGGGTATGGCTGCTATACAGTATAGAGTATGGCTGCTATACAGTATTGAGTATGGCTGCTATACAGTATAGAGTATGGCTGCTATACAGTATAGAGTATGGCTGCTATACAGTATAGGGTATGGCTGCTATACAGTATAGGGTATGGCTGCTATACAGTATAGAGTATGGCTGCTATACAGTATAGAGTATGGCTGCTATACAGTATAGAGTATGGCTGCTATACAGTATAGGGTATGGCTGCTATACAGTATAGGGTATGGCTGCTATACAGTATTGAGTATGGCTGCTATACAGTATAGAGTATGGCTGCTATACAGTATAGAGTATGGCTGCTATACAGTATAGGGTATGGCTGCTATACAGTATTGAGTATGGCTGCTATACAGTATAGAGTATGGCTGCTATACAGTATAGAGTATGGCTGCTATACAGTATAGGGTATGGCTGCTATACAGTATAGAGTATGGCTGCTATACAGTATAGGGTATGGCTGCTATACAGTATAGGGTATGGCTGCTATACAGTATAGAGTATGGCTGCTATACAGTATAGAGTATGGCTGCTATACAGTATAGACTATGGCTGCTATACAGTATAGAGTATGGCTGCTATACAGTATAGAGTATGGCTGCTATACAGTATAGAGTATGGCTGCTATACAGTATAGAGTATGGCTGCTATACAGTATAGAGTATGGCTGCTCTACAGTATAGGGTATGGCTGCTATACAGTATAGAGTATGGCTGCTATACAGTATATGGTATGGCTGCTATACAGTATAGGGTATGGCTGCTATACAGTATAGAGTATGGCTGCTATACAGTATAGAGTATGGCTGCTATACAGTATAGAGTATGGCTGCTATACAGTATAGAGTATGGCTGCTATACAGTATAGGGTATGGCTGCTATACAGTATAGGGTATGGCTGCTATACAGTATAGGGTATGGCTGCTATACAGTATAGGGTATGGCTGCTATACAGTATAGGGTATTACTATATTCTAGTTCTGATAGTACTCCCCTTTCCTGCACATAGCAGCACCGAAAGTCAGACAAATTCTTGAGCAATGAACAAAACCAACTCGATCCTAAATTGTATAGTAGCCAATCACAAGTGTGCCGCTAAACCCTAATTTTAGGAATTTCCTACTGTTTCATGTACACTTAGACTTGTGTTATGCTAATGGTGGAATAATATCGCCAAATGTTTGAAGGACCATAATGATAATGTGCACTGCACTGCACATCTGATCAGTTTCTTAACTTTGTATCACTCCGACTGGCTCTGTGAGGGTGTTAACATGAAGCATCCATGTTGTCAGACACAGAGAGGGCAGTGGGTCTGCTGAGACAGTACCAGGACAGTCTGACCAGGCCAGAGGAACAGGCCCTGAAGACCAGCGTGGGGAAGGTCTCCGCCATCTTCGGCAGCCAACTGTTTCACGCCCTACTTGGTAAGACAAGGAAAATACACACATGCTTTCACTATTGTTATTTTAGGAATAAAAAAGTCTCAGTCCAGCCCCACAACAATACAAGCACATTCATTTTCAAATCAGCTAGTGCAGTGTTTTCCTAACCCTGGTCCTCCAGTACCCACAACAGAACACCTTTTTCATCACAGCCCTGGACAAACACACCTCATTCAACTCATTGAGGGCTTGACGATTAGTTGACAGGTTGAATCAGGTGTGTTTGTCCAGGGTTACAATAAAAAATGTCCACTGTTGGGGTTACTCGAGGACCAGAGTTGGGAAACACTCAACTAGTGCGTTTGGTTTCAACAAGACGAGCGACGACTCACTAGTTGTTTTTGTGTGGTGGGTTGTTCTTGACCAGAGCTAAAAGACGTAGATGCCAGAGTCAGGTTATGTTCATTTCTGTGGGAAGAGCCTAAACGTTTTTCAGTCAAGTCCCATGAAAGAGGCCTTTCAGTTCAACTCACAAAAGGTTTTTGCTGTATACCCCCCCCCTCTCTCTAATGTACTCGGATGGTAATGAAATCCTATTAAACATGCCCGTGACACTATCTATGGGCTGATCACAAGCCGGCCCTCTCAGAGAGCTCAACGTTTTACCCGAGGCTCACATTTCTTTACCTTGTGAAAGAGTTACACATATTTTCTCAACTTGCACATCAATCAGTGTTTGCACTGTGCCATTGTATCCTGACTTGGTCAGGATCATCTCCTAGAAAGACTTCCTAGATATGGTTCATTCTCAACAGCTGAAACACTGCTTTATGAGCTGTAATAACAGGGTGTTACCAGTACAGAATAGATTTTTGCATTACCATGAATGTGCATGACCTCACCACCTCGACAGTATCATTGCTTAACTGGAACCATCAACTAAACTGACTCTCGAGTGTATTGCAACGATACCAGCAGTTACGGCACCAAATCAGCTCCTGTGAAACGATATTTCACTTTAGTCTTTTTACCCTGCGAAGGAGACAAATTAGTTCCATTTAACCAATGGCTGAGTGGCCCCTCTAATTATCATGGCCACGCCCGAATGATGCTACCCTGTGGGTCTGCTGCTACGGCTGCTCAACCCAGAAATCTGGAGCCTCCGTGGGGGATGGGGGTCCATGGAGCAGGGGGGAGGACTGGAGAAGAGGGTAGACTGAGGAGGCTGTCCACCATGACCAGCGGTCTCTCCAGACGTGGAGGCCTGCCTGCCTGTCCGAACTCGCTGAACAGATACATTGATGATAATGTGCTATTAGCGACACTGTTGCAGCGGTCTATCTAGAAAACGATGGGTTAATCCCAACACAGAAAAGACCAGATATATTGCTCTATCTGTCAGCCTGTTCGTGTGGTCAGTATCTCCAGCATTCAAAGGATGGCTTTGTAAACCACATATAACTATCCCAACAGTTTATGTGTGATTTATTAAAGAGGTTGCCTCCATGTCCAAAGAGCAGGCTGGGGTACAGCGAGGGGGTTTAGGATTCCAAGCATTCCACTCCAAAGAGTCTGGATCCCGGGGCAGGAATGTGCAGCCATAGTCTGGGGCTGGAGGTACTTTAGAGTAGAATACTGTAGAAAAAACAGCTCATGGCTGCCTTTGCCCGTGCCATCCTCACCCTCTGTTTCTCCTGGTTTGAGTTCAGCCTGAGGATACAGCCGAGAGAGTCTGTGGGTGAGAGAGAGAGAGTCTTAGACGCAGGGGCAGAGCGGGGTCAAATGAGGCCCGGGTTTTCTACTCAACATGTGGTTTTAATCATCCGCCCAGGCACCGGGGAGGTGCTGAACGTTTACACAGCTAACGGGAATACGGGGTTATTCAAACATTACTCACTGCATTAGCCTCCCAGATGCTCTCTGTTGTTTTCCTTCAGGGCCGAGGTTTGTTTGCTACTGTCACTACTGTACATTTGTACAGTACCTATTTAAATAGAGGTAGATGGACTTAGGCTACTTGTTGGAGTGGTGAAGGTATTTCTGCACTGGCTGTATATTTGTTGTTGCCAATGTATCGCTAGCGGTATGCTCTGTCACAGTGGGAAAATGTGTAAATGAACAGTATTGGCACTGTGTCAAAAAAGGTATTATGAAAGTGAATGATGACTGGTGTGAAGAAGTGTTCATCAGTTAAGCTGTGGGCAGCATTGTACAGTATTTGAGTATTTGATGTGTGAATGAATGGGAGTGCCCTTGCTTGTGATGCACTGTGGGAAGTTGGAGTACTGAGCGCTTGATTGGATGTTTTGCATGGTTGCACAATCACGAACAAAGGTCGCCTTAACTGCGGACTCATCTCTTTGTTCCCCGACATGCAAACATGCAGGAAGAGGTCGTGGTTAGAGGGGGGGGGGGGGGGGCACACACAAACACCCCCCCACACACACACACAACATTCCCACAACTTAGTCCATAAGTAGTTGAGCAGGATATTATTGTAGGGTAGGAGAGGAGGGAGGTTGGAATTGTACGCCCCTTTACTTCTGACCCAATTTTGTTAGATTCTAATGAGCAGAGTGTCTGTCTGTTGCTCATTGTCATCCCATGGAAAGCACTCCGGGCCACATTATTTTCAGGCGGATTCACCCAGAGCTGGCTATGAGTGGTGAGATGTCTCCAGTACACTTGAATAGGTCTACCGGAAATACGTAGAGGCGGGTCTAACACACACACACACACACACACACACACACACACAAAGCCCACGGTGTCGTTTGTAGAACAGAGAGAAGTAACAGCTGGAGACATTCTAGACTGACTGAGGCTCACATTCTCACCAGGACATCCCAAAACGGGTCCACGGTACAGAGATCTGTGAGAGACGGCCTGTGAAAGAGATAACCAGGATAAAACAGGGTTTGTATTTTCTGTTCCGTGGCCAGGAATTGATGTGGTCTTTGAGGGTTGGAAAATGTTTTGGAAAGCTGGAGAAAGAGGAAGCTGCAGCCTCTGAGGTGTCATCTGACACTGCACCTCTTCATAGCTCTGAACACACTGTTCTCTGTTGATAATGCACCTTTTTAAAGGGTTTGCCGTGTGATAATGGTTTCATATAAGTGGTGGTTAGAGCCAAGTAATTTCACATAAATTTAACAATTTACTCAAGCGATATGCAGTAATATATTTATTTTATTATTTGGTTTTACTATCAGGGCAAGTTATGTTTTTGCATTGTTTGTACAATGTTTACAACAAAGCTAAATACTACATTGTAAAATCATAGGACTAAATAATACTGTGTGTGTGTGTGTGTGTGTGTGTGTGTGTGTGTGTGTGTGTGTGTGTGTGTGTGTGTGTGTGTGTGTGTGTTCGTGCCTCTCAAACCAGCTGGGCAGCAAAAATCTCTGCTTCTACTCCTACACAGTCAGACACTCTTGCACAGTGATGATTCACATGCCCCCTTCTTCCACTTTTGTTCCCACTGTTGGGACACACCGACCACACACACACACACACATTGGTACATACAGTGCCTTCACTCCTTTAGCTCTAGTTCACAGAAATCACATACATATTTGTACACAATACATATTTATACAGAAATACATATTTATACATTTCAAGTTATTGTTGATCTTCTTTCTACACATTGTTTCTGTCCATGTGTCCTGACATTGAAGCGAACAAAGTTGTAGCAGGAGCTCTTATGAGAACAGGGATCTCTTTATGTCAACAGTTCAGCAAGGGGGCCAGTGTGTGACATCAGCAACAATGTCTCCCCGCGTTCTCATCAAGTGGCTGCCAGTCAATAGGTGACCACAGGACACAGCAGCTTAATGACCCGAGAGGTGATGAAGGGAGAGGAGAGGGAGGAGAGAGAGGTGGTAGCAGAGAGGGAGGGAGAAGGATGAGAGGGGAAGGGAGGAGAAGGAGGAGAGGAGGAGAGAGAGGAGGAAGGGGGGAGGAGAGGGAGAGGGGAAGGGAGGAGAGGGAGGAGAGGAGGAGAGATAGGAGGAAGGGGGAGGAGAGGGAGAGGGGAAGGGAGGAGAGGAAGGAGAGGAGGAGAGATAGGAGGAAGGGGGGAGGAGAGGGAGAGGGGAAGGGAGGAGAGGGAGGAGAGGAGGAGAGATAGGAGGAAGGGGGGAGGAGAGGGAGAGGGGAAGGGAGGAGAGGAAGGAGAGGAGGAGAGATAGGAGGAAGGGGGGAGGAGAGGGAGAGGGGAAGGGAGGAGAGGAAGGAGAGGGTGGAGAGGGAGGAGGGAGGAGAGGAAGGGGGGTGTTTAAGAAACTCAATTAAAGAAGGTGGATGAGTTGAGGAAATGAAGGCAATGGTCATGGTAGGAGAGTAAGCAGGATTTGGGAGGGTGAGAAGTTTTGGGCTGGCAGTGAGGGAGGCCTGCAGTACAGAGCTGGCCACCGTGGAACACAGCATGGCCTAGTGGTGATGGAGTGAGAGGAAGTGACACAGAGCAGGAGTTTTTCCTCAGGGGGTCTATGGACATCACAGACAGTCCAACATCTTCATGCCATACCGTGCAGATGGGGTATGTGTGGGGAAATCTCTACTTCTCCCATCTAATTTAGTCTAAACTCAATTCCGTAGGAGGCAGAGTGCTGATCTTTATTAGACCATACAAAGGATGACTTGTTGTTGAAGTTGGGGCAGTTTTGACATTGAGCAGACAGGATTTGAGTCATACAACAACATTTAGAAAAGTTTTAGACAAAAACATAAATGAGAAATAGTGAAGAGATTTCCCACCCATACAGAGAACCACACTGAAGGAAACAAGCAAAACATTTTTGTGGATGGTCATTCAAGTACTCACATCTGAGGGGACAATGGCCTTTATTTCTATAACTTGGTGTTTATTCAATTCCTTGCAGATATCCAAGAATGTTACGAGGTGACCCTGCAACTGAACACAACCCAGAACGCAGTGAAGGAGGCCAGTGCTGAGGATGCGGGGGAGGTGAGAAACTTCGAGAAAGTCCTGCTTCACTTTCTCAGTCAACTTGTACACAATATAAAAATCTGTAAACCAGATTAAAATAAATCCCTTTAAAAATGCTATACACATGTTGCATAATGCACAAAAGATTGTAGTGATCCTTGCTAATATGAGCCAACTCTATTGGTGCTATGCGTAGGGTGTTTACCTTTCACGCCAGCAACACAGATTCGCTCTCCTGTCGCTACACTGGTGTCAGAAGTGGAGAGAGAGAGAAAGTAGTAGTTGTCTGAGAGAGAGACAGACAGAGAGAGAGAGACAGACAGACAGAGAGAGGCAGAAAGAGAGAGAGAGAGACTGAGTGATACTATACATACATATATATATATATATATATATAGAGAGAGAGAGAGTGACAGTGATATGCAGAGAGAGAGAGAAAGTAGTGGTTGTCTGGGAGTGATAGAGGAAGACAGACATCACAGCATTAGTCAGTACAACAGTGGTAACACCATGTGCTCATCAGTGGGCTGCTGATGACGATGTCACATGATGACGATATCACACAGACCTTTCATTACAAGTGTTTGCAATTGCATCACATGGTCACCACCGGTAATATTTATAGACAAGCTCAGGAAGAATAAACACTGAGAAGTTTGTTAGAAAGTAATTCAATTCAAAGCAGGAGAGCATAAAACACAAGCTTTCTAGTAGGGTGTACACTACAGTAAATACAGGCCATTTACTCTAGACAACCGCCTGTGAATCAGGTCCCTATGTATCTACTCTAAAGTACTACCTTGTTGTGATTGATGTTGTAATGGTCCCTGAATGGGAGGTGACGCCTGATTTCATGTCACCTGAATGATTTAATATTGCCTCATAACTTTGTTCCAGCTAAGTCAAAATGTTAATGAAATTGATCCTTGGCTGATTTCTATGCCCCATTAAGGGAACACTTTTTGGCCTGGCTTTTGCACTGGGATTATGAAATACTACGGCCTCGTATTACACAATCTGTGTGTGTGTGTGTGTGTGTGTGTGTGTGTGTGTGTGTGTGTGTGCGTGTGCGTGTGTGTGTGTGCTCGTGCATCTGCTACAACCGCTTTTTCACCTGCTTTAAGTGAAGTGGTTTTTAATGTAATATTGATAGTCCATAATAAATCAATCCAGGACATCCGATAGAAATCTCGTTTACCTGGCATGTTCATTCTGCCAAAATTGGGTCTTATATCCCGTCATGATTTAACCAGCCCCCAAAACAATCAAGTAATGGCAATGTGTTTTTTAAATCCATGCATTAATAGCATTACGTATGGTCAGTCAAATAGGTTTTTTTAAATCCATGCATTAATAGCATTACGTATGGTCAGTCAAATAGGTTTTTTTAAATCCATGCGTTAATAGCATTACGTATGGTCAGTCAAATAGGTTTTTTTAAATCCATGCATTAATAGCATTACGTATGGTCAGTCAAATAGTTTTTTTTAAATCCATGCATTAATAGCATTACGTATGGTCAGTCAAATAGTTTTTTTTAAATCCATGCATTAATAGCATTACGTATGGTCAGTCAAATAGTTTTTTTTAAATCCATGCATTAATAGCATTACGTATGGTCAGTCAAATAGGGTTTTTTAAATCCATGCATTAATAGCATTACGTATGGTCAGTCAAATAGGGAATGTGCAATAAACATGTCAGTAATCGCTTACCATATTGAATTGAATGGACGGGTTAACGCAGAAGGTTGTGTTGTACTGTTCATGGCTGCTACACGTATCTTAGTGTCTGACAAGACATAACTAGGAGCCAAGCCTGGAGAGAGGAACCTGATTCCTTTGTTGAGGGTGTGAATGCTTCTAGAAAGATCTTCAATGTATTTGTTGGCTCTAGGGATTCCTATATGTACCTTCTAGTTTAAACTATTCAACCTTAGTAGTATTGCACTGTCATGAAACAATCCTTTCTCTGACATAATCAGATTTTCATTCATTCAATGAATTACAGTCAGATTTAATGCTCACGTGACAGATATCATTTTGCAAATCCCTCATCTTATTGGCCCATGTCAAACACACACTGTGGTCACGAGTCACATCACGTCAAAGGCTTTAACCAAAGACCTAGTGCCCCACCCACCTTTCCTCTGATACACTCTGGTGCTGCTTACAACTACATCAGCCACACAAGGGCCCCAGCCCTCCCTCCCTCCCTCCCCAGCCTTCCCTCCCTGCATTACAGCTGGTCACCATGCCCAACCCCGGCCCATACTCAACACCAGCCTCATCCCTATCCTCAGACCTATCCCTCAGACCCATCCCTCAGCCCCATCCCTAGCCTCAGCCTCATCACTAGCCTCAGACCCATCCCTCAGACCCATCCCTCAGCCCCACCATAGCCTCAGCCTCATCCCTAGCCTCAGACCTATCCCTTAGCCCCATCCCTCAGACCCACCCCTAGCCTCAGCCTCATCCCTAGGCTCAGCCCCATCCCTCAGCCCAATCCCCAGCCTCAGACCCATCCCTCAGCCCAATCCCCAGCCTCAGACCCATCCCTCAGCCCCATCCCTATCCTCAGCCCCATCCCTAGCCTCAACCCCATCCCTCAGCCCCATCCCTCAGCCCAATCCCCATTCATCAGCCCCATCTCTCAGCCCCATCCCTAGCCTCAGCCCCATCCCTAGCCTCAGCCTGATCCCCAGCCTCAGCCCCATCCCTCAGCCCCATCCCCAGCCCCAGCCCCATTCATCAGCCCCATCTCTCAGCCCCATCCCTAGCCTCAGCCCCATCCCTAGCCTCAGCCTGATCCCCAGCCTCAGCCCCATCCCTCAGCCCCATCCCCAGCCCCAGCCCCAGCCCCATTCATCAGCCCCATCTCTCAGCCCCATCCCTAGCCTCAGCCTGATCCCCAGCCTCAGCCCCATCCCTCAGCCCAATCCCCAGCCCCATCCCTCAGCCCCAACCCTAGCCTCAGCCCCATCCCTAACCTCAGGCCTGGCCAGTGTGGGCTATATAGGGAGTCAGCAGCAGTAGAAGTAGCAGTGGGGACTAGTGAATGGTACAGTTCAGCTCAGTGGCTGGCCAATGACGAGGCCCTAGCAGTAGGGGCCAGTGAATGGGACAGCTCAGCTCAGTGGTTGGCCAGTGAGGAGGCCCTAGCAGTGGGGGCCAATGAATGGGACAGCTCAGCTCAGTGGCTGGCCAGTGAGGAGGCCCTAGCAGTGGGAGCCAGTGAATGGGACAGTTCAGCTCAGTGGTTGGCCAGTGAGGAGGCCCTAGCAGTGGGGGCCAATGAATGGGACTGCTCAGCTCAGTGGCTGGCCTGTGAGGAGGCCCTTATCAGCATTCCAGGCATGGTGTCACCTGAGTGGAGGATGGGAGGGACATTAAATGAGTCTGCAAATCCACTGATTTGGTGCAGTGAGGCAGGTTAGGGGGAGAATAGCTTCTGTAGAGATGGAATGAAGGAAGCTGGCTAAAGAGAGGCCTGATGTAAGAATGGAATATATTAGGTTATCTGACTACGTTTAATATTATAGTAATACCATACTATAATATAGCTGACTAAGATCAATATATGATCATGAGAAGTGAATGCAAAACACAAGTATTATTTAATAACTTTGTAAAATGAATGGATTCACATACAAGGTATACATCTTAAGTTACAAGGCAATACTGACATTAACAAAGCTTAATTCTAGGCATATAGATCCTATGGTTAACTTACAGGACAAAGAGGCCTAGAAGCCTAGGAAATGAAAAAATATCATACAACCATTCTCTAATGGACTGGATACAGGATAAGAGAGAGAACAACAGACCATTCTCTAATGGACTGGATACAGGATAAGAGAGAGAACAACAGACCATTCTCTAATGGACTGGATACAGGATAAGAGAGAGGACAACAGACCATTCTCTAATGGACTGGATACAGGATAAGAGAGAGAACAACAGACCATTCTCTAATGGACTGGATACAGGATAAAAGAGAGGACAACAGACCATTCTCTAATGGACTGGATACAGGATAAGAGAGAGGACAACAGACCATTCTCTAATGGACTGGATACAGGATAAAAGAGAGAGAACAACAGACCATTCTCTAATGGACTGGATACAGGATAAAAGAGAGGACAACAGACCATTCTCTAATGGACTGGATACAGGATAAGAGAGGGGACAACAGACCATTCTCTAATGGACTGGATACAGGATAAGAGAGAGAACAACAGACCATTCTCTAATGGACTGGATACAGGATAAGAGAGAGGACAACAGACCATTCTCTAATGGACTGGATACAGGATAAAAGAGAGAACAACAGACCATTCTCTAATGGACTGGATACAGGATAAAAGAGAGGACAACAGACCATTCTCTAATGGACTGGATACAGGATAAGAGAGGGGACAACAGACCATTCTCTAATGGACTGGATACAGGATAAGAGAGAGAACAACAGACCATTCTCTAATGGACTGGATACAGGATAAGAGAGAGGACAACAGACCATTCTCTAATGGACTGGATACAGGATAAGAGAGAGAACAACAGACCATTCTCTAATGGACTGGATACAGGATAAGAGAGAGGAAAACAGACCATTCTCTAATGGACTGGATACAGGATAAGAGAGAGAACAACAGACCATTCTCTAATGGACTGGATACAGGATAAAAGAGAGGACAACAGACCATTCTCTAATGGACTGGATACAGGATAAGAGAGAGGACAACAGACCATTCTCTAATGGACTGGATACAGGATAAAAGAGAGAGAACAACAGACCATTCTCTAATGGACTGGATACAGGATAAAAGAGAGGACAACAGACCATTCTCTAATGGACTGGATATAGGATAAGAGAGAGAACAACAGACCATTCTCTAATGGACTGGATACAGGATAAGAGAGAGAACAACAGACCATTCTCTAATGGACTGGATACAGGATAAAAGAGAGGACAACAGACCATTCTCTAATGGACTGGATACAGGATAAGAGAGGGGACAACAGACCATTCTCTAATGGACTGGATACAGGATAAGAGAGAGAACAACAGACCATTCTCTAATGGACTGGATACAGGATAAGAGAGAGAACAACAGACCATTCTCTAATGGACTGGATACAGGATAAGAGAGAGAACAGACCATTCTCTAATGGACTGGATACAGGATAAGAGAGAGAACAACAGACCATTCTCTAATGGACTGGATACAGGATAAGAGAGAGAACAACAGACCATTCTCTAATGGACTGGATAAAGGATAAAAGAGAGGACAACAGACCATTCTCTAATGGACTGGATACAGGATAAGAGAGAGAACAACAGACCATTCTCTAATGGACTGGAAAACAGGATAAGAGAGAGAACAACAGACCATTCTCTAATGGACTGGATACAGGATAAGAGAGAGGACAACAGACCATTCTCTAATGGACTGGATACAGGATAAAAGAGAGGACAACAGACCATTCTCTAATGGACTGGATACAGGATAAGAGAGAGAACAACAGACCATTCTCTAATGGACTGGATACAGGATAAGAGAGAGGACAACAGACCATTCTCTAATGGACTGGATACAGGATAAGAGAGAGGACAACAGACCATTCTCTAATGGACTGGATACAGGATAAGAGAGAGAACAACAGACCATTCTCTAATGGACTGGATACAGGATAAGAGAGAGAACAACAGACCATTCTCTAATGGACTGGATACAGGATAAAAGAGAGAACAACAGACCATTCTCTAATGGACTGGATACAGGATAAGAGAGAGAACAACAGACCATTCTCTAATGGACTGGATACAGGATAAAAGAGAGGACAACAGACCATTCTCTAATGGACTGGATACAGGATAAGAGAGAGAACAACAGACCATTCTCTAATGGACTGGATACAGGATAAGAGAGAGGACAACAGACCATTCTCTAATGGACTGGATACAGGATAAGAGAGAGGACAACAGACCATTCTCTAATGGACTGGATACAGGATAAGAGAGAGAACAACAGACCATTCTCTAATGGACTGGATACAGGATAAAAGAGAGGACAACAGACCATTCTCTAATGGACTGGATACAGGATAAGAGAGGGGACAACAGACCATTCTCTAATGGACTGGATACAGGATAAGAGAGAGAACAACAGACCATTCTCTAATGGACTGGATACAGGATAAGAGAGAGGACAACAGACCATTCTCTAATGGACTGGATACAGGATAAGAGAGAGGACAACAGACCATTCTCTAATGGACTGGATACAGGATAAGAGAGAGAACAACAGACCATTCTCTAATGGACTGGATACAGGATAAGAGAGAGAACAACAGACCATTCTCTAATGGACTGGATACAGGATAAGAGAGAGAACAACAGACCATTCTCTAATGGACTGGATACAGGATAAAAGAGAGAACAACAGACCATTCTCTAATGGACTGGATACAGGATAAAAGAGAGGACAACAGACCATTCTCTAATGGACTGGATACAGGATAAGAGAGAGGACAACAGACCATTCTCTAATGGACTGGTTACAGGATAAAAGAGAGGACAACAGACCATTCTCTAATGGACTGGATACAGGATAAAAGAGAGAACAACAGACCATTCTCTAATGGACTGGATACAGGATAAGAGAGAGAACAACATACCATTCTCTAATGGACTGGATACAGGATAAGAGAGAGGACAACAGACCATTCTCTAATGGACTGGATACAGGATAAGAGAGAGAACAACAGACCATTCTCTAATGGACTGGATACAGGATAAGAGAGAGGACAACAGACCATTCTCTAATGGACTGGATACAGGATAAAAGAGAGGACAACAGACCATTCTTTAATGGACTGGATACAGGATAAAAGAGAGAACAACAGACCATTCTCTAATGGACTGGATACAGGATAAGAGAGAGAACAACAGACCATTCTCTAATGGACTGGATACAGGATAAGAGAGAGAACAACAGACCATTCTCTAATGGACTGGATACAGGATAAGAGAGAGAACAACAGACCATTCTCTAATGGACTGGATACAGGATAAGAGAGAGAACAACAGACCATTCTCTAATGGACTGGATACAGGATAAGAGAGAGGACAACAGACCATTCTCTAATGGACTGGATACAGGATAAGAGAGAGGACAACAGACCATTCCATTTCTACCAGATCTGACTTGTTTGTATACAAAATCAACTGGTGACCAGTCCACAGACCAAACCAAAAGTAGTAAAACTAATATATCGAACCAGCCAAGGAAGGGGTCACATATATTTGTGATGACCTGGCAGGGTAGGCTGGTTACCATAGAGACAAGACAGCATTCCTGTCAATTGCGTACAGTATCATCAGAGTTCACTCTGAAGAACTACAAGTAAACACAGAGATCACCCATCCATATACTGTAGATGACATCAAAGTTATCCTCCAGAGAACAAGTTTCAGATAGATACCAGACATGGCAGCAATGGTGTTATTCTAACACACATTTCTGTAGTCAATTCTCTGGTTACTGTTGGAGAGAGAGAGCGATACATTTTGGCCCCTCAGAGGGGGTAAGTGAGTACTGGCCCTTAAATCATTGTTCTTTGTGTCTTCCTTGTGTTCCTGGGCTGTTTGCCATGCAGCCCCAGGTGACAGAGAGCACAAAGAGTTGAATCTAGTTCGGATCTAAAAATGTGATTCCTGATACTGTAAATATGGAATGTCATACTTGTGTGATTTGGTCTATTTCATTACCATGACTGTTCATAGGAATATTTCTAGTGAGTACTGCATGCTGTTTGTTGACTCATGATAAGTAACTCATAGACTCATCTTTCGACCGTGCGTGTGCGTGCAGTGTGTTCATGTGTGCTTGTCTCTGGGCACACTACATGAGTGCGTGTGTGTGTGGGTGCCTGCATTTGTGTGTGTGTGTGTGTCTGTGTGTGTGTGTGTGTGTGTGTGTGTGTCTGTGTGTGTGTGTGTGTGTGTGTGTGTATGCATTTGCCTGTGTGTGATAAGTGACCTGCTAGTGCTGCCGAGGCCGTCCTCCTAGCTGCCACCATTGGACTGAGAGGGCAGGGGGCACCCTTGACCCTGCTGGTGTCAGTTGACCTGCCTGTCAGCACTGCCATGTGGGAACAGAGCCGTCACAGCAAAACTCACTTATCATCTCACTGATAACATATTCAGAAGCATGCAGCGACTCAGCTACATGTTTTGTTAAAGTACCGAACCGCAATGACAGTCTACAAGCATTCATTTGAAATATGATACAGCTGTCTGTATGTCCTGCTTTTTACGGGATGAGGGATGTGTTTAACTCAAGCTCTTGCTCAAGTGGGTGTGGTTGGGGTCAAGTAGCCTGCATGCTTCTGTTAGTGTGGTGTCTACATTACACACATCAGCCTCGTGTTAAGGGTAAGTTCAGGACACGCTTTCACTTCTGCCGGGAGGACAAAGAAGCGCTGGAGCCTTGATCATCAGGATAGTAATCAATCCAATTTTGTCCGGAGCCTTTAGTGACCTTGGCCTAGTCTGAAGGCTGCCCTCTGCTGTCTGTTAAGGGTCTGTGCGGGTTAAACTGTGGCAGTAGCCTCAGCAGCTCACAGGTAGGCAAAGCCTCTGTGTCAGATTTAACGTTGAATAATACATACGTGGTGTGTAAGAATCAATAGCTGCCAACATCCTCGTATCCTTTCATACAGTTACAGTTTTAAGGCTACCAGCCTGTCCTGTATTAGCCTGGAGCATGCACACCAACAAATGAGGGTTCCTCGGGAGAGGGGATGGTTCTATGTGGAACCATACTGACCCAAAGAACCCTTTGAGCCCTTCAATGGATCTTTGCAGTTCAGAAAAGGGTTCTTTCCTCTTTTAGTGATAATGTAGGGGCAGCGGCTCTTTGGAATATTATGGGGTGTGGTTTGCGCACAGTTGTTTTTGTGCGACCGTGAGTGAGCGTGTCATTCCAATAGATCTAATATGTTGTGTTATGCCATTACATGTTAAATATGACTCTGGCAGTGACGATGTCTTGTGAAAGACTCATTGAGCGTCAATTGAGTACTATTGTCTGAATCAGTGGTCCTCGTTTCTCTCCTCAGGGGCCCCAAGCTGGTCCATAGCTAGAACAACTGATTCAACTTGTCAATTAACACAATAATAAAACCTATGGAATTTTAAACAATATACTATGGCTAACCAGGAGAAGTAAGCCGGTCTCATTCTTCAAAAGGTTCTTTGTAGAATCTTTGAGATTGAGAAAGGTTCTGTATAGAAGCATTCCCCATTAAGGTTCTATAAAGAACCATTAAAAGGGTTTTAACGATAGTGGAACCCTTTTTGGAGCTATATAGAACCTGTTGTAATAGTTCTTTATAGAACCTTAGTAAAGGGCTCTTTTATAGCACCATAACGGTTCCATTTAGAACCATATGAGCATGGTTCTTTATAGAACCTTCAAAAAAGGGTTCAGTATAGCGTCAAAAAGGGATCCGATATGGTCACAATCCAAATAACCGTTATTTGACACTATATAGAACCATTTGTTTTTAGTGTGTAGGAATTACTCCTCTCGTGTTTGTCATGTTCAACAGATCTTTGATAGACTGGTCCATCCAGTCCAGTTCATACTCTGGCTTTACTCCATTTGTTCTGCGGGGCCCCGGTGACTGTTTGCACAACAAATATGAGTCAGTCAATGGTCGTTAGCAGAGAGGCAGGTAGAAAGAGTGCCCAGCCGCTACATTACTCATAGCTACCCATAAACGTTGTCCGTAAAAAGGTCCATAAACATTGACTCTTTACTGGTTCTACTGTATTGGACTCTTCTCTGGCAGTGTACACTGTGTGAATATTCATCTAGCAACGCTCATCCAAATTGTTCAAAGGTTTTAAAAACTATTCTAGTAAATGCAGCAGTTGGATATCGGATGAAGATACTCCAAACGTTTTCAATTGTTGTAATCAGATATTGGCTTAATTAACGCAGATAAAACATTTTACTGGCACAGAGTTCAGGGATTTTGGTGGGAATTCAGGTTTTCAATTTATTGTCAAAGATACCTTTTTTTTTTTTTGATTTCACTCATATATAAATGTGCTTATTGTACCAGGTATTTAAAAGTATACATTTTGTGTTAAAATAAAGAAAACGATATGTACCTCCTTTACATAAACATGCATATATGAATAAAGTAACAGAAATGAGTGGAACAGGGCTGCAACCACCAAACACCTGTACTGTCAAGACCTACCTGCTCTGTCTAGGTCTACCTGCACTCACCTGCTCTGTCTGACCTACCTGCACACACCTGCTCTGTCTGACCTACCTGCACTCACCTGCTCTGTCTAGGTCTACCTGCACTCACCTGCTCTGTCTGACCTACCTGCACTCACCTGCTCTGTCTAGGTCTACCTGCACTCACCTGCTCTGTCTGACCTACCTGCACTCACCTGCTCTGTCTAGGTCTACCTGCACTCACCTGCTCTGTCTGACCTACCTGCACTCACCTGCTCTGTCTAGGTCTACCTGCACTCACCTGCTCTGTCTGACCTACCTGCACTCACCTGCTCTGTCTAGGTCTACCTGCACTCTCCTGCTCTGTCTGACCTACCTGCACTCACCTGCTCTGTCTAGGTCTACCTGCACTCACCTGCTCTGTCTGGGTCTACCTGCACTCACCTGCTCTGTCTAGGTCTACCTGCACTCACCTGCTCTGTCTGACCTACCTGCACTCACCTGCTCTGTCTAGGTCTACCTGCACTCACCTGCTCTGTCTGACCTACCTGTACTCACCTGCTCTGTCTAGACCTACCTGTACTCACCTGCTCTGTCTAGGTCTACCTGCACTCACCTGCTCTGTCTAGGTCTACCTGCACTCACCTGCTCAGTCTAGACCTACCTGCACTCACCTGCTCAGTCTAGGCCTGCCTGCACTCACCTGCTCTGTCTAGGCCAACTGGCACTCACCTGTTCTGTCTAGGCCTACCTGCACTCACCTGCTCTGTCTAGGCCAACCGGCACTCACCTGCTCTGTCTAGGCCTACCTGCACTGACCTGCCCTGTCTAGGCCTACCTGCACTCACCTGCTCTGTTTAGACCTTCCTGCACTCACCTGCTCTGTCTAGGCCTACCTGCACTGACCTGCCCTGTCTAGGCCTACCTGCACTCCCCTGCCCTGTCTAGACCTACCTGCACTCACCTGCTCTGTCTAGACCTACCTGCACTCACCTGCTCAGTCTAGGCCTACCTGCACTCACCTGCTCAGTCTAGGCCTACCTGCACTCACCTGCTCAGTCTAGGCCAACCACTAAACACCTGCTCTGTCTAGACCTACCTGCACTCACCTGCCCTGTCTAGACCTACCTGCACTCACCTGCCCTGTCTAGACCTACCTGCACTCACCTGCTCTGTCTAGACCTTCCTGCACTCACCTGCTCTGTCTAGGCCTACCTGCACTCACCTGCTCTGTCTAGACCTACCTGCACTCACCTGCTCTGTCTAGACCTACCTGCACTCACCTGCTCTGTCTAGACCTTCCTGCACTCACCTGCTCTGTCTAGGCCTACCTGCACTCACCTGCTCTGTCTAGACCTACCTGCACTCACCTGCTCTGTCTAGACCTACCTGCACTCACCTGCTCTGTCTAGACCTACCTGCACTCACCTGCTCTGTCTAGACCTACCTGCACTCACCTGCTCTGTCTAGACTGCCTCATTAATTAAAGTGTGTCAATAGCAGGATACCCTCGGTTTAAAGATCAACACTCTTGGCTCTCGATTAATCCGAGCTATACATACTTTTGCGAGAGCAGACATAATATCACTATCTGAGTGTTCATTTTTGGAATCTAATTTTGTAAACATTTCAACAGTATTAAATTAATACTCTATTTCAATTCCACACAAAATGAACTACCATCAAAATAAAGTTATCTTTCTTGTGATGTAAGTGTTGTGACGGTGCATTAAATCCCTGACGAAGGTTTAGCGTTCTTGTAGATTCAACAATAAGACAATGTATTCCATTGATCCCATTTCCACCATTACCGGGATGTGCTTGACAGGTCATTACAAACATTTCCACGGTCATAACGTTAATTGGAAAAAACGTCAGGCACAAGCAAGTATGAAAGAGTTGCAGGAGTCAAATGAAAGCAATCAATCCAGCGACCATTTAAGTGACAAATTGAATTTTCACCCCTCAAACACAGGAAATAGATGGCAGAAAAAGACAGCACCTCGGGTGGGCGGGGCATGCGTGTTGCTATTTTAATCAGGTATTGATCCATTCCGTCCTGTCCTTCCTACAGAACTCTGAGGAGGAGGAGGGAGTGTCGCGGGTACGAGTGACCAGCAGGAGGAACCCTCAGAAGGTGGAGCATGTGTTGGGGCTGGTGAGCCGCTACCACATCGAGACGCCTAAGGTCAGTCATCCTGGGTCACCCATGGGTCAAATGAACGCTCCATAACGTAAAGGAGCCCAAAATGTTTCACCCAATCAGAGTGTCTCTCTCACACTTCTGTCCCAGCTTGCTCAGTGAAGCGTGACATGGGTGCCCTTTCGGTTTTTTTCATTAAGCTCAATGACCTTTTTGAACATTTTAATAATCAGAGAAGGATGTCACAGCTCCTGCATCACACGGAATCACAGGAAAATCCCAGAGACTCAAATCAGTGACATCAGTTGTCATGACCACAGCCTTTTGTACAATTCATCATATTGTTGATATGAGAATATTTTCAATTGTTGTAGATTTTGCTGGTGTGGGTTTCTGAAATTCCACCTCTATTTTGCAATTAGATATTTGTGGAGATGGAGGCTGTAAAATTGCTTAGTTTCGGTTCATTATGTCAAATAAGGAAGTGGCAAGCATGTTGACAGCCGTTTCAACTTCATATGTAAACACTGGGCAGATGATGGGGCCTGGTAGTTCATGGTATTTAGCCTCTTCTAATTTGGTAAACTGTCATACTTTCGATTATCTTTAAAAAAAAAAATGTTTTGAGACAATATGTAAATTATGTAAATCATGAATGTATGATGAATCATCAAAGATCGAAAATATGTCTATAACACAGGAGGTTGGTGGCACCTTAATTGGGGAGGACGGGCTTGCGGTAATGACTGGAGTGGAATAGGTGGAATGGTATCAAATACATCAAACATGGTTTCCATGTGTTTGATGCCATTCCATTTACTCTGTTCCAGCCATTATTGTGAGCCGTCCTCCCCTCAGCAGCCTCCACTGCTCTCTACTGTATGTTAGTGTAATCTGTAGCAGGTCACGTTACCTCAGAATGGAGGGGTGTGACTCACCTGCTGTCACACAGCCCCTGTGTCTGTCTGTCTGTCTGTCTGTCTGTCTGTCTGTCTGTCTGTCTGTCTGTCTGTCTGTCTGTCTGTCTGTCTGTCTGTCTGTCTGTCAGGGAGGGGGAGGGACACCTCCTGTCCATGTTCCCTAGTACAACAGTACAGTACCATGGAAGGCCTTGTTTTCACATGCCTTCCCAATCACAACACGCCCAGCGGCACACGGCAGCATAATACCCACAGGCGCTGGCTTTTCAGCTGAGCCGAGAACTAGTGCATGGAGCGGGGGCGTGAGGAGAGGGGTTCGGGGGGTAGAGGGTAAGGGGCTGCTGCCAGGGTTGAGGCACAGTGGTACAGGATCACTGTGCTCTATGGTAATGTAATATCAGCATAAAAGCACAGTGACAGTACAGTTTGACTCAATGGTGCTCAGTGAATAGCTGGGCTGGATAATATGGAGCTGGGTGGGTAGTGCTGAGTTCCTCTCTCTCTCATGGAGGGAGGGAGCCGAGGAGGCGGCGGGGGAGGGATGAGTGAGCGAGGGAGAAATAGAGGGAGAAAGGGAGCGTGGGGGAGGATGGAGAGAGTTAGGCGGCAGAGAAGCGAGGGCCGGTGCAGTGCAACGCGCAGTCAGAGCTGGAACGGACACCCAGAGCTCAGCCTTCATTGGGTTGCCATGGTAACCACATTCTTCCCCCTGCCTGCATCCCTACAGACAGTTCTGACTCTCTCTCGCTGTCTCTCTCTCTCTCCATTTTTCATTCCTTCTTTTGCATCTCTCTTTTATTCCCAGTCACATTTCCAGCCATACTATACACACACGCATCTGTACATCCTCAAATGATGCTGTATTTAGCATGGATCATGTGATTTAAATACATTGCTTCACTGCAGGAATTAAATGTGTAAATATACGGACGTGATTATGCAGTCTCATGCACACACTTGTCTTTATTCTCTCTATCTCCCTCTGTCTCTCTCTCTCTCTCTCTCTCTCTCTCTTTCTCTCTGTCTCTCTCTGTCCACCACTATACCTTACCTTTCCAACACCCCTCCACCACTATACCTTATCTATCCAACACCCCTCCACCACTATACCTTATCTATCCAACACCCCTCCACCACTACACCTTATCTATCCAACACCCCTCCACCACTATACCTTATCTATCCAACACCCCTCCACCACTATACCTTATCTATCCAACACCCCTCCACCACTACACCTTACCTATCCAACACCCCTCCACCACTATACCTTATCTATCCAACACCCCTCCACCACTATACCTTATCTATCCAACACCCCTCCACCACTATACCTTATCTATCCAACACCCCTCCACCACTATACCTTATCTATCCACCACCCCTCCACCACTATACCTTATCTATCCAACACCCCTCCAAGACTACACCTTATGTATCCAACACCCCTCCACCACTATACCTTATCTATCCAACACCCCTCCACCACTACACCTTATCTATCCAACACCCCTCCAAGACTACACCTTATGTATCCAACACCCCTCCACCACTATACCTTATCTATCCAACACCCCTCCACACCTCCACCACTACACCTTATCTATCCAACACCCCTGCACCACTATATCTTACCTATCCAACACCCCTCCACCACTACACCTTATCTATCCAACACCCCTCCACCACTACACCTTATCTATCCAACACCCCTCCACCACTAGACCTTATCTATCCAAACCCCTCCACCACTACACCTTACCTATCCAACACCCCTCCACCACTATACCTTATCTATCCAACACCCCTCCACCACTATACCTTATCTATCCAACACCCCTCCACCACTAGACCTTATCTATCCAACACCCCTCCACCACTATACCTTATGTATCCAACACCCCTCCACCACTATACCTTATCTATCCAACACCCCTCCACCACTATACCTTATCTATCCAACACCCCTCCACCACTATACCTTATCTATCCAACACCCCTCCACCACTATACCTTATCTATCCAACACCCCTCCACCACTATACCTTATCTATCCAACACCCCTCCACCACTACACCTTATCTATCCAACACCCCTCCACCACTACACCTTATCTATCCAACACCCCTCCACCACTATACCTTATCTATCCAACACCCCTCCACCACTACACCTTATCTATCCAACACCCCTCCACCACTATACTTTATGTATCCAACATCCCTCCACCACTACACCTTACCTATCCAACACCCCTCCACCACTATACCTTATCTATCCAACACCTATCCAACACCCCTCCACCACTACACCTTATCTATCCAACACCCCTCCACCACTATTCCTTATCTATCCAACACCCATCCACCACTACACCTTATGTATCCAACACCCCTCCACCACTATACCTTATCTATCCAACACCCCTCCACCACTATACCTTATCTATCCAACACCCCTCCACTACTACACCTTATCTATCCAACACCCCTCCACCACTATACCTTATATATCCAACACCCCTCCACCACTATACCTTATCTATCCAACACCCCTCCACCACTACACCTTATCTATCCAACACCCCTCCACCACTACACCTTATCTATCCAATACCCCTCCACCACTATACCTTATCTATCCAACACCTATCCAACACTATACCTTATCTATCCAACACCCCTCCACCACTATACCTTATCTATCCAACACCCCTCCACCACTACACCTTATCTATCCAACACCCCTCCACCACTATACCTTATCTATCCAACACCCCTCCACCATTATACCTTATCTATCCAACACCCTCCACCACTACACTTTATCTATCTAACACCCCTCCACCACTATACCTTATCTATCCAACACCCCTCCACCACTACACCTTATCTATCCAACACCCCTCCACCCCTCCACCACTATACCTTACCTATCCACCACCCCTCCACCACTATACCTTACCTATCCACCACCCCTCCACCACTATACCTTATCTATCCAACACCCCTACCTTATCTATCCAACACCCCTCCAACACCCCTCCATCCCTCTATCATCCAACACCCCTTATCTATCCAACACCTATCCAACACCCCTCCACCACTATACCTTATCTATCCAACACCCCTCCACCACTATACCTTATCTATCCAACACCCCTCCACCACTATACCTTATCTATCCAACACCCCTCCACCACTACACCTTATCTATCCACACCCCTCCACCCACTACACCTTATCTATCCAACACCCCTCCACCACTATACCTTATCTATCCAACACCTATCCAACACCCCTCCACCACTACACCTTATCTATCCAACACCCCTCCACCACTATACCTTATCTATCCAACACCCCTCCACCACTACACCTTATCTATCCAACACCCCTCCACCACTAGACCTTATCTATCCAACACCCCTCCACCACTATACCTTATCTATCCAACACCCCTCCACCACTATACCTTATCTATCCAACACCCCTCCACCCCTCCACCACTACACCTTATCTATCCAACACCCCTCCACCACTACACCTTATCTATCCAACACCCCTCCACCACTATACCTTATCTATCCAACACCCCTCCACCACTACACCTTATCTATCCAACACCCCTCCACCACTATACCTTATCTATCCAACACCCCTCTACCACTATACCTTATCTATCCAACACCCCTCCACCACTATACCTTATCTATCCACCACCCTTCCACCACTATACCTTACCTATCCAACACCCCTCCACCACTATACCTTATCTATCCAACACCCCTCCACCACTACACCTTATCTATCCACCACCCCTCCACCACTATACCTTACCTATCCAACACCCCTCCACCACTATACCTTATCTATCCACCACCCCTCCACCACTATACCTTACCTATCCAACACCCCTCCACCACTATACCTTATCTATCCAACACCCCTCCACCACTATACCTTATCTATCCAACACCGCCCTCCACCACTACACCTTATCTATCCAACACCCCTCCACCACTATACCTTACCTATCCAACACCCCTCCACCACTATACCTTATCTATCCAACACCCCTCCACCACTACACCTTATCTATCCACCACCCCTCCACCACTATACCTTACCTATCCAACACCCCTCCACCACTATACCTTATCTATCCACCACCCCTCCACCACTATACCTTACCTATCCAACACCCCTCCACCACCATACCTTATCTATCCAACACCCCTCCACCACTATACCTTATCTATCCAACACCCCTCCACCACTACACCTTATCTATCCAACACCCCTCCACCACTATACATTATCTATCCACCACCCCTCCACCACTATACCTTATCTATCCAACACCCCTCCACCACTACACCTTATCTATCCAACACCCCTCCACCACTATACATTATCTATCCAACACCCCTCCACCCCTCCACCACTATACATTGTCTATCCAACACCCCTCCACCACTATTCCTTACCTATACTATTCTCTTGACTCGCCCTTTTCCTCATGTTTTCTTCCATCTCGCTCTCTCTCTCTTGCTCTTATTCTTACCCCCCTCTCTCTCTTTCTCCTATCCCCTCCCTTTCTCTGGCTCTCTCTCTCCCTCTATCATTATTCTATCAGTGGGATGTGCTGTGTTGGTGGAGCAGCTGTTCTCTGCCACTGGGGCCTATTAATAGGAGTCACAGCCGTGGAGCCTTTGTTTCCTGTCTCTGTGTTTCTGGTAGAGCAAACTGTAGCCTCCTTGGCAGGTTATATTCTGGTTCAGTGCAGAGTCTAGTGTGTGTGTGTGTGTGTGTGTGTGTGTGTGTGTGTGTGTGTGTGTGTGTGTGTGTGTGTGCGCGCCAGAGTTTTGACCATTGATCAATTGTATGTCTTATGTCAATTCCTCTGGATACATACCTATTGACCATGTTGACAATATTTGCTGTATGGTTGTTCTTTTTCAAATTGCTAGGAAGATGATGTCTTGCTATATTGAGATATGATGTCTTGCTATATCCCTTTTCTTCTTCTGATAGTGGATAGTGCTCTGATGTAGACATTCATCATGAGAGAGACAGACCTGTGCCTCTAGCCATCTCCAAGGTTCCCTGCCGTTAATTAAAGGGGAGTTTCACCCTGGCTCTGAAATGGCATATTGTCATTACTATATTAACAACATTATGTTTTATCATAAACATCAACATTATACAAACCAAAATGAAAACACTACATCACAAACAACAAAAACGACCGTCACCAGTTCCGTCAGGTTACAAGGAACAAAACCGAAAACAACTACCCACAAAACCCAAAGGAAAAACAGGCTGCCTAAGTATGGTTCCCAATCAGAGACAACGATAGACAGCTGCCTCTGGTTAGGAACCATACTCGGCCCAACACAAAGAAATACAACACATAGAATGCCCACCCCACACCCTGACCTAACCACATAGAGAAACAAACCCTCTCTCTCAGGTCAGGGCGTGACAGAATCCTAACACCATCCGCTAGTTAGAGGGGGCGTGTCCACAAACTTGAATAATGGCGTTGTTTACTTAGAATGACCAACACACAGTAATCTCAGAACTTCTCTAGGCAAGATATTTTTGAAAACGTTTGTTTTTCACTAATGGTTGTCATCATGCCTGTGTGGTGTTCTGTGCTAATTACAAACAAGTGTGGAAATGACCATTCCAGAGATTCACACCCAATTAACCCAGATTCTGCCAGTTGCTTGTGTTGCGCCTATCACGAATGATGCAGTGACCAAAGATTATCAGAGGAATTTTCAGGCTGAAATGATGGGGAATCCATTTTGACGACAGCGGAGAAGTGATGCGATATACCATCAATTTATTTTCTTCACAACAAAACGAAAGATTCTCAATTAGAGTTAACCTAGTGTTAGCTAGCTTGTTAGCCTAGCTGGGTAAGTTAGCTAGCTAACGTTACAGTCCTGTATTGAACACTGAAAGCCATTAGCTAAATCATGGAGCTATCTTTTGGTATTCCCTGTAGCTCAGTTGGTAGAGCATGGTGTTTGCAACGCCAGGGTTGTGGGTTCGATTCCCAAGGGGGGCCAGTACGAAAAAAATGTAATCTTAAAAAAAGATTACATTTTTTTATTTTTTTTATATTGTATGAAATGTATGCATTCACTACTGTAAGTCGCTCTGGATAAGAGCGTCTGCTAAATGACTAAAATGTAAAATGTAAATGTAATGGTATACACACTGTCAATCAATTTCGCCTATGCCATGGTAGTCAATGTTAGACTGCTAGCTACCTTCAGCAGAGTAAACATGTTCTATCTCTGACTGATGTTAGCTAACGTAAACTAGCTATTGTTACCAAATACGAGTCTCAATTTGGTAGCTATCTATTCCACCTTTATCTATAAAACACAAGCTGACTGCTATTGACAAGAATGATATGTCAAAGTCAATGGGCTGGGGAAGGTTTACAGACAGTACTTTGAGATGAGGAAGGTTTTTTTTGGTTGTGCAGGGTTGTGCTTAGACAGTACATGCATTGTTGTGTATGAGAGGGATTGGGGTGCCATTTCTCCTCAATCTCCCATACACAACAATTCATACTGTGTAAGAACTGTCTTCCTAAGACTTTTCACTCCTTCTTTAGCCCATTCACTTTGTTGACTGATCTTCCCTCTCAAAAGCAGCTCCCAATGTCTCCCTCATTGTCCCTAAACAATACGCTATCTGGTTCCATTCGTTTGACACCTTTACCAACAAAGGCGTGTTGCCCTACGTCCCTTCCGCAAAAAGTGTAAAATGTTAAGAACACAACCATGTCTTTCCAGGAGACGTGCAGTACCAGCACATCTTCTGCAAGAGGACCAAACAGTTGGTGGTTAAGAAGCCCTACACCACTTTCATCAGAGTCTTATCCAGCTGGCCGTTCACTGCAGACCGGACAAGACCATCGCCATAAGCATAAAGAGTCCCAGCTTCCCCAGCCCACCATTGCCAGTGTACCGAAGCCGGAAAAAGGACTTATTCTGCATTTACACAGGTAGCCCAATTCTGATATTTTTTCACAAATTGGAAAAGATCTGATGTGATTAAGACCAATTAGTGGAAAAAAGATCAGAATTGGGCTGACTGTGTAAACGCAGCCAGTGTGGCACAACATAAGACAGTGTTTCCCAAACTCGGTCCTGGAGACCCCAAGGGGTGCATATTTTAGTTTTTGCCCACAGCTGACTCAAATAATCAAAGCTTGATGATCAACTGTGTAGTGCTATGGCAAAAATCTAAATGTGCACCCCTTGGGATCCCCAGGACCGAGTTTGGGAATTCCTGGCCTAAGACCATGTAGAACATAGGGTCTCCAACCCTGTTCCCGGAGAGCTATCCTCCTGTAGGTTTTTGCTCCAACCCCAGTTGTAACTAACCTGGGTCAGTTTATTATTATAATTGGGTAGGTCCTACAGGACGGTATGTCTCCGGGAACAGGGTTGGAGAGCCCTGCTGTAGAACTACCATAAAATAAATATGGATATCTTCTATGAATCTTCGGAATATGTCGGCCCTTATGGATTCATAGAAGATATTTATATAAGTTGTACATGGCTCTGTTGCACCAAACATATGCTTGACATTCAGATTGACAACTGAACAAACATTCTTTTGATATCTACAATACAGGAGTGTACACTATTTAATGCTACCTCAAGAGAACTGGTTATTCAACAACAATGGTATATGGTAAAAGTAACATAAACATTTTTTTTTATGAAGTACAGTAGTACAGTTCAGTGTGTCCAAATGTGTGTCAGGTGCAGAGACACAGAAGTGCAGAGAACTGTAGTTACATATTGTTACACCAGATAATGTGATTCGCCAAAGACTTTCGCAGACATATTGTCTATCCCAAGGCTTCTTTCATTGATCGAGACGGGTGTATGTCCACCCCAAACTACTGCATGTCATGATGACATAGACCTGTCTCGATCAATGTGTGAGAAGACTTGAATTGGACACGATGACGGCGCACGTACAGTGCATTCGGAAAGTATTCAGACCCCTTGACTTTTTCACCATTTTGTTACGTTACAGCCTTATTCTAAAATGGATTAAATCGTTTTTTTCATCAATCTACACACAATACCTCATAATGGCAAAGAAAAATAGGTTTTTAAAAATTGTTGCAAATGTATAAACCCCCCCTGAAATATCACATTTACATAAGTAAATTCAGACCATTTACTCAGTAATTTGTTGAAGTACCTTTGTCAGATATTACAGCCTCAAGTCTTCTTGGGTATGACGCTACAAGCGTGGCACACTTGTATTTGGGGAGTTTCTCCCATTTTTCTCCCATTTTCTCCCATTTTTCTCTGCAGATCCTCTCAAGCTCTGTCAGGTGCTGCACAGCTATTTTCAGCTCTCTCTGGAGATGTTAGATCGGGTTCAAGTCCGGGCTCTGGCTGGGCCACTCAAGGACATTCAGAGACTTGTCCCGAAGCCACTCCTGCGTTGTCTTGGCTGTGTGCTTAGGGTCGTTGTCCTGTTGGAAGGTGAACCTTCGCCCCAGTCTGAGGTCTTGAGTGCTCTGGAGCAGGTTTTCATCAAGGATCTCTGTACTTTGCTCCGTTCATCTTTGCCTCGAACCTGACTAGTCTCCCAGTCCCTGCCGCTGAAAAACATCCCCACAGCATGATGCTGCCACCACCATGCTTCCCTGTAGGGATGGTGCCAGGTTTCCTCCAGACGTGACTCTTGGCATTCAGACCAAAGAATTCAACCTTGCTTTCATCAGACCAAAGAGAATCTTGTTTCTCATGGTCTGAGAATCTTTAGGTACCTTTTGGCAAACTCCAAATGGGCTGTCATGTGCCTTTACTGAGGAGTGGCTTCCATCTGGCCACTCTACAATAAATGCTTGATTGGTGGAGTGCTGCAGAGATGGTTGTCCTTCTACAAGGTTTTCCCATCTCCACAGAGGAACTCTGGAGCTCTTTCAGAGTGACAATTGGGTTCTTGGTCACCTCCCTGACCAAGGCCATTTTCCCCCGATTGCTCAGTTTGGCCAGGCGGCCAGCTCTAGGAAGAGTCTTGGTGGTTCTAAACTTCTTCCATTTAAGAATGATGGAGGCCACTGTGTTCTTAGGGACCTTCCATGCTGCAGACATTCTGTGCAGAAATTTCTAAAAACCTGTTTTCGCTTTGTCATTATAGGGTATTGTGTGTAGATTGATGAGGGGGGGGAAATTATTTAATCCATTTTAGAATAAGGCTCTAACTGGAAAAGTCAAGGGGTATGAATACTTTCCGAATGCACTGTACTGCTGGACGACTTTATGGAGCAAAAAAAGTATTTTCAAAACGGAGCATTTTCTAAATTCAAACTGACCCCTTGCAACTGGACACAGACATTTTATGAGACTCCTGTTTTCCCAAATCGAGGACGAAGACGGCATCGCTAATGTCATGACGTGCCCTTGGGGGGAGGATCATAGGCCCCCCACCTCTCTCTCTTCACAGTTTTATGGCTTAACGACAGGTCGTAAATTCCTTGCAGAAACTCTTCACTGCCATGGAGTATTGAGGGAGAGAACCTATGAAGAACAAAGACACTGTTCCCACCAAGACTCCTACATCCCAAAATTGAAGAATGAAAGAGAAAGTGGTAGGTGGTCGGTGGGAAATCAAAGAACGACCATGTCGAATTTGTTTATTTTTGTGACTTCATGAAAGACAGTATAACCACATTACTGTATCTTTGTTTGTATACACTTCTCAGTTATGGGGTTTGCATCGGAATGTTGTATAGAATAAATTATTAAGTATAAGAATACTTTTGGAAAGATAACCATGTGATTTTAGTTTCCTAAATGAGAATTGTTTTTCATAGTAACTTATGATCAGTCAGTGACCCCGCCCCAAGTGAACACAGACGTTGGGTGGGATGAGGAAACGCTCCCTTTTCTACTCCAATGTAAAAAAAAAACGCGCCAAAATGTACATTAGACCAGAGAGCATGGAGCTGTAGCGACATGTTGAAATGGTTGGGAATTTAAATACAGACCAGAGGACGTAGGGACGCTGTCCATACGTTACAAATGGTTAAGAAGAAAAGCTCGACAAAACTGAAGACTACGCATTCAGTCTGCAGCTGTTTGAGTACATTAGTCTGGTAAATGCGACCGATCGAACGACCAAATGGTACTCTGAATGATCCATTCTGGAGAAGATTTCACTATCGAATGACAATTGGTATGCCTGACGTATCCATTATAACAAGCTACAACTACGAAAGACTTTGATCTCTAGTGGACAAACCAGAGACTTTCTGTCAACTGATTCTCCAGCAAAGGGACCGGCGATCACAGAGAGAGACAAAAAAGACCTACAGTTGTAAATATTTAAATTGCCATTTATTTTCGAATGAGAGGCTGTTCATGTGCAAAGTGTTAGCATTTCCATGTGCCTAGTTATCAGATGTGTGTACGATAGTGGAGTCCTTTGTCTTTCCCACTCTTTATCTGTCCCCACCCCTTTCCACTGTCTACCAAGCCATCATATCTGGCTTAGTCCACTAGGGACTTTTCATTGCATTATGTAGTAACCAATGTATAACCAATCCTGTGTGTGTGTTTATGTAATTCTGTGTCATTATTTAGTTAGTAAATAAATTAAGCCAATTTGTATATCGCTGATTCATCATTTATGCTAGTGTTCGTGCAGATTCCAAGGGTTTTGCGACATTCAGAATATGAATGATGAGGTAATAAATACAGTAATAAGTGTACAGTAACTCTTTAAACAACATTTTCCTGTGGTGCCCTGACTTCCTTGATGTTTGCATGATTAATTTAATCACGTAATAATAATTACACATAGATAACTGATTTGATATAACAGTTGTTACATTAATGAATAGTCCACAGACACGACACTAAGGTTGGTCAAAACGTATCTGTGCTACACCAAACAGTACCTATCCTGTAACTCCCAGTAATAGATAGCAACAATTTTGGTTAAATCACATTATCTGGTGTAACAGTCTGTAGCTAAGAGAACTGGTGATCAGCAGATGATGGGAGAGGTGGTCATGATGAAATTGCTATTCCAAGGAGACATATAGTAAGTTCAGGGAATACTTGTAAAGCTGTGAGAGGAGTGTTTTGATCAAACTGCCATTCAGCTCCTCATGAGTCATGTGCTTGAAATTGAGCATAATGTCTAATCCCTCGAGAGGGATACAGTTCACAGGAAACAGTTCTGCTACAATGGCACACGCAGGCAAAGGAATTCTGTTTCTGTATCTATAATCCAGTCCAGGAAGAAGCCCAGGCACCACACTGTATTATGTGTAAGACAAAAACAAACAAAATTGTACTCTATTGTACAGTTTGAACAACAGTTGAACCATGCCAGCATAACATCAACATTAGGGTAGACTAGTTGAACATACAACAATCTCTAGCCTAATAAAAAGAAATAGGGCATAACCTTCAACCTTTGCACAGTGACCAGACCGTACAGATAAGCCTAGGTACTGTAGGTAGGCAGACAGTATCTACCTACAACCATGTCTATCAGGCATGCTTAGGCAAATATTTTTTATAGTAAAACCAGCTTCAGTTTTAGAGATTTACAATAGTAAATTGTTGTATTATTGTTTATCTTCACTGTTTGCTTGTAAACTTAGCTATCTATGGCTATGCAATAGTTGTTATTTACATCTGTTTGGAATCGTATCTTGCGTCATGCCTATAATTTTCTGATTGAAATGCATCCAAGGTCATAATCATAACAAATGTCAACCTTCGTCAACTTTGTTACATAGCCAACTAGTAAATTACTTACAGTTGCTGATGCGACACGTTTGCTAGCAAGTTACAAATGCGAGGCGAGTGGCGCAGCAGTCTAAGGCACTGCATCTCAGTGCTAGAGGCATCACTACAGACACCCTGGTTCGAATCCAGGCTGTATCACAACTGGCCGTGATTGGGAGTCCCATAGGGCGGTGCACAATTGGCCCAGCGTTGTCTGGGTTTGGCCGGTGTAGGCCGTCATTGTAAATAAGAATTTGTTCTTAACTGACTTGCCTAATTAAATAAAGTTTAAATAACAAGTTAGCAGGTACCAGGCTAACTAGCTAGCCAACTCCAGTCATGTACTAATGTTTGCTGGTAAACCTAGCTTTAGGTGGCTGGTTGTAAAGTTGTAGCTTGCTGTTTAGTAGCTAGCCATACCTATGACTAAAAAGAGAATAGGTTTTACAATCGATACAAAATCTATATATTTGTCATATATATGGCTACTGGTAGTTGTTTAGCTAGCTAAATTAGCAAACAGAAAAATAATTTAATTTCACCCCACTGTAACACAGTAGTATGTTAGCCAGCAATACACAATATGGGTTTCAGTAGATAAACTAAAGTTAGCTCGGTGCTTTGCAAGAAACATAACTTACTTAGCTAGGCATCGTATTTGTTATCTGCCCTCTTGGTGCTGGCATCGGCTGTAGCTGAGCTTCTAACGTAAGCTAAATCCAACCTTTTGTTTCGAATCCTCTGCTATATTCCGGGTGAAACATGTATGCTTGAATATCACCAATTTCAGTTGTGCCCAAAGGATTGTTGTTAGTGTCTGCCTCCTTTTAAATGAAGCCTGCCTTGAGGGAGGGACAGGGGCCAGAGCAACACAAGTTGTAGTCTTTCAGCGAATGGAAAATTGTGTCTGCTTGTATATTTAGCAATGAATCCGCCGATAGCATCATCGCTGAAAGAAGTCCAATGGCTCTATCGAACAAGGACAACCATACCGACACCCACAAAAATGTTTAGTACGGTCAGTAGAACATAGAGCCATCGCGAAATGCCACAAAGCAGGACTACATGTATTTTTAGATTTTAGATGTATTTTTAGATTTTAGGGTGTATCATTCAGTGTGCGAAGCCCTGAACTGCCTTCCTCCTGGGCAATTATGTGTGAAACACATCTCACTGTCCTAGAAATGCCTCAAACAAGCCCAGATTCCCCATGGTGAAATTCCCCTTTAAGATAACAGGAGAGGATACGGGTGGGTTATGGTGTGACTGTTCCTTTAAGACAACAGGAGAGGATCAGGATGGGTTATGGTGTGACTGTTCCTTTAAGTCAACAAGAGAGGATCAGGATGGGTTATGATGTGACTGCTCCTTTAAGACAACAGGAGAGGATCAGGATGGGTTATGGTGTGACTGTTCCTTTAAGTCAGCAGGAGAGGATCAGGATGGGTTTTGGTGTGACTGCTCCATTAAGACAACAGGAGAGGATCAGGATGGGTTTTGGTGTGACTGCTCCTTTAAGACAACAGGAGAGGATCAGGATGGGTTTTGGTGTGACTGCTCCTTTAAGACAACAGGAGAGGATCAGGATGGGTGTTGGTGTGACTGCTCCTTTAAGACAACAGGAGAGGATCAGGATGGGTTATGGTGTGACTGCTCCTTTAAGTCAACAGGAGAGGATACGGATGGGTGTTGGTGTGACTGCTCCTTTAAGACAACAGGAGAGGATCAGGATGGGTTATGATGTGACTGCTCCTTTAAGACAACAGGAGAGGATACGGATGGGTTATGGTGTGACTGCTCCTTTAAGACAGCAGGAGAGGATCAGGATGGGTTATGGTATGACTGCTCCTTTAAGACAACAGGAGAGGATACGGATGGGTTATGGCGTGACTGCTCCTTTAAGACAGCAGGAGAGGATCAGGATGGGTTATGGTATGACTGCTCCTTTAAGACAACAGGAGAGGATACGGATGGGTTATGGTGTGACTGCTCCTTTAAGACTGCCTCAACGTCCTCTCCCCTTACATGGGCATGCATCCTGTCAGGTGACCAGGGAGTAGTCACATTGCTTCTCGGAGAGTGCATAGAAATGACCGAAATGCTCTCTACACATTACACATGCTGTGTGTGCAGGGGGTGGGGGTGTTGCTATGGTGATAATGTGTGTGTGTGTGAGTGTGTGAGTGTGAGTGTGTTGGTTCTTCCAGGTGGGTTTATATAATGGGAGATGTGAGCGATAGGTGACAGTACGCTGACAGGCAGATGTGCTGTGAGGCTGTGAGGTAGGATATGCTGTAGCCCTCCAATAAGCAAGAGGAAAAGTCTCCCCCTTTCATTTGTCAAAGGAGGGTCAAGGGTTACCGATTTAATTTCAGAAGATAAATCACCATATATTGTTGATACAAATCTTCCCAGCAGTCCCTAAGCCTTTAATTGGACACAGTGTTTACCTAAACAAACACAAACATATGCACACACACACACATACATTTGCGCAAAACTGAAAGCGTGATCCACCGCATTTAACCATGGAAAGAGGTCTGGGAATATGACTGAATATAAACAGTGTAGTTATTCCCTCCGCAAGGAAATCAAACAAGCGAAACGCCAGTACAGGGACAAGGTGGAGTCGCAATGCAACGGCTCAGACACAAGACGTATGTGGCAGGTTCTACAGGAAATCACAGACTACAAAAAGAAAAACAGCCACGTCACGGACACTGACGTCATGCTTCCAGACAAACTAAACACCTTCTTTGCCCGCTTTGAGGATAATACAGTGCCACCGTCGCGGCCCACTAACAAGGACTGCCCCCCCCCCCCTCCTTCTCCGTGGCTGAAGTGAGTAAAACATTTAAAAGTGTTAACCATCGCAAGGCTGCTGGCCCAGATGGCATCCCTAGCCGTGTCCTCAGAGCATGCGCAGACCAGCTGGCTGGTGTGTTTATGGACATATTCAATCGCTCCATATCCCAGTCTGTTGTCCCCACATGCTTCAAGATGGCTACCATTGTTCCTGTACCCAAGAAGACAAAGATAACTGAACTAAACGACTACCGCCCCGTAGCACTCACTTCTGTCATCATGAAGTGCTTTGAGAGACTAGTCAAGACTCATATCACCTCCACCTTACCTGACACCCTAGACCCACTTCAGTTTGCATACTGCCCCAATAGGTCCACAGACGACGCAATTGCCATCACACTGCCTTATCCCATCTGGACAAAAGGAATACCTATGTAAGAATACTGTTCATTGACTACAGCTCAGCATTCAACACCATAGTACCCTCCAAGCTCATCATCAAGCTGGAGGCCCTGGGTCTCAACCCCGCCCTGTGCAATTGGGTCCTGGACTTTCTGACGGGCCGCCCCCAGATGGTGAAGGTAGGAAACAGGAAACAACATCTCCACATCTCTGACTCTCAACACTGGGGCCCCACAAGGGTGTGTGCCCCCTCCTGTTCTCCCTGCAATGCACGCCTCCAACTCAATCATCAAGTTTACAGACGACACAACAGTAGTGGGCTTGATTACCAACAACGACAAGACAGCCTACAGGGAGGAGGTGAAGACACTCGGAGTGTGGTCTCAGGAAAACAACCTCTCACTCAACATCAACAAAACAAAGGAGATGATTGTGGACTTCAGGAAACAGCAGAGGGAGCATCCCCCTATCCACATCAAGGGACAGCAGTGGAGAAGGTGGAAAGTTTTAAGTTCCTCAGACAAACTGAAATGGTCCACCCACACAGACTGTGTGGTGAAGAAGGGGCAACAGTGCCTCTTCAATCTCAGGAGGCTGAAGAAATTTGTCTTGTCACCTAAAACCCTGACAAACTTTTACAAATGGACAATCGAGAGCATCCTGTCGGGCTGTATCACAGCCTGGTACGGCAACTGCACCGCCCTCAATCGCAAGGCTCTCCAGAGGGTAGTGAGGTCTGCACAACGCATCACCGGGGGCAAACTACCTGCCCTCCAGGACACCTACAGCACCCGATGTCACAGGAAGGCCAAAAAGATCATCAAGGACAACAACCACCCGAGCCACTGCCTGTTCACCCCGTTATCATCCAGAAGGCGAGGTCAGTACAGGTACATCAAAGCTGGGACAGAGAGACTGAAAAACAGCTTCTATCTCAAGGCCATCAGACTGTTAAACAGCAATCACTAACTCAGAGAGGCTGCTGCCTACATTGAGACCCAGTCACTGGCCACTTTAATAAATGGATCACTAGTCACTTTATACAATGCCAATCTAAATAATGGCACTTTAATAGTATTGACATATCTTACATTACTCATATCACATGTATATACTGTATTTTATTTATATTTACATATCTTACATTACTCATATCATATGTATATACTGTATTTTATATAATCTATTGCACCTTGCCTGTGGCCCTTGGCCATGATTCATCCATATACATACATTTAGATATTCTCATTCACCCCTTTAGATTTGTGTGTATTAGGTAGTTGTTGGGGATCGGTGGATTACTTGTTAGATATTACTGCACTGTCGGAACTAGAAGCACAAGCATTTCGCTACACTCGCATTAACATCTGCTAACCATCTGTATGTGACAAATACAATTGGATTTGATATTGATATAACGAACATTATATCAAAGTAAACTTGGAGTCACGTGATGACGTTGTGAGGTCCTCCCACTACGACTCGTCAGGAAAGCAAGTGGTTTATTAGACTACAGATGAAATAAGTTATGATGAACTTCACAGGGTGGTGAAAGTGCACGGTGATTAGCTTGATGCTCATTTCCAATAAATATCAAGGGTCTTATTCTGGTGACATGATCATCGATGCTTGGCTGCCGTTTGACAAGTAAAAATAATCTCTCTCTTTAGTCCATAATAATCTGATCGTGTAGACTATACGTACACTTTGGCCAACAGCATGCTGTTGCTAGAGCGCGTGTGCCCATACCAGAGTGGGCACACTCACTTCATAACGCAACATTGTTGTGAGAAAACCATCGGTAGAGTTGAAAATGCGATGGAAACCCATTTGACTTTTTTCACCGCAAAAGGTGTTTTTATGTGCCCTACGTCATCACACACAGTCTTTTATCTGTAACAAGTCAATTTGATGGAAACACATCTGGTGGGAAAATGAGCACGTTGTTTTTATGCTGATTTTAGGATATTCACATTACAATCTGTCGCCAATTGGATGGAAACCTAGTTTATGATATCCCTCTCAGCATAAAACATGACATACTGTAAACAATCTTTATAGATGTGTTCCATCTCAGTAGAAACGCTCCTCTGTGTAAGTGTTTTGTAGACATCCTACTTGACTCCTGTAAACTAAGGAGAGTCCTGACCACTGGTTTGACAGTGCAGCTGTGGTAACAACACAGTGAACACATTTAGCTTTTAGAAATGACCCTCTTAGCAGAGGCATCTGTTTCCAGACGCATCTGAGCCCTCGGCGTGTGAGTGGGACTGCACCGGGATATGGACCCACTCTTAGGATACTATACTGCTATACTCACTATTCCCAAGCTTCAAGGACCAGTAAAGCATTTGATCAGAATGACTGTATATACAATGCATCCATGTCAGTCAGTAATAATAACCTTAAAGGCACATCCATGCTACCGTATAAGCTAATATAATGCACACTATGTTGTGTTGGAGACCATTTCATAGAACATCTGGTCTGATTTGCCATTGGTAACCTCCTGTATCCCTGTTCCCCTCTTCCTTCCTCTCCTTCTTCCCCCCCCCCTCTCTCTCTCTCTCACTCCATCTCCCTGTCCTGCTTACACAGAGAGTACTGGTCATTGATTGGTTCTAAGGAGAACTAGCAAAATGTTTTATATTTCATATTATATAATCTTTAAAGGAATAGGATTATTTTCCCCAGAGGTACTACAAACGCCCACATGCACTCGCATACGCACGCATGCACGCACGCACGCATGCACGCACGCACGCACGCACGCACGCACACACACACACACCATATCTGTGTTCATACAGTGCAGGCAATCTCTGTTTCTTTGCTGCTCTCCTCCATCTCTCCTGCCTGTACTGTATCCATCTATTTTCATTCCCTCTGTCATATTGTGCCTTTTATACTGCAAACACCCTCGCTGCATACCGCTGAACGGTAAATATGATGCAGGCGATGGGTAAGAGAGACAGAGACAAGAGAGGCAGAGGGAGGATGGTTCCAACATGTGCTCGGTCATGTGTGCCGTGATGGATATGCTTGCACCGCCTTCAAGCAGCTCCTTCAAGCAGCTCCTTCAAGCAGCGCCTTCAAGCAGCGCCTTCAAGCAGCGCCTTCAAGCACCTCCTTCAAGCAGCGCCTTCAAGCAGCGCCTTCAAGCAGCGCCTTCAAGCAGCGCCTTCAAGCACCTCCTTCAAGCAGCGCCTTCAAGCAGCACCTTCAAGCACCTCCTTCAAGCAGCGCCTTCAAGCAGCGCCTTCAAGCACCTCCTTCAAGCAGCGCCTTCAAGCAGCGCCTTCAAGCAGTGCCTTCAAGCAGCGCCTTCAAGCACCTCCTTCAAGCAGCGCCTTCAAGCAGCGCCTTCAAGCACCTCCTTCAAGCAGCGCCTTCAAGCAGCGGCTTCAAGCACCTCCTTCAAGCACCTCCGTCAAGCAGCGCCTTCAAGCAGTGCCTTCAAGCAGCACCTTCAAGCACCTCCTTCAAGCAGCGCCTTCAAGCAGCGCCTTCAAGCAGCGCCTTCAAGCACCTCCTTCAAGCAGCGCCTGCAAGCAGCGCCTTCAAGCACCTCCTTCAAGCAGCTCCTTCAAGCAGCTCCTTCAAGCAGCGCCTTCAAGCACCTCCTTCAAGCAGCTCCATCAAGCAGCTCCTTCAAGCAGCGCCTTCAAGCAGTGCCTTCAAGCACCTCCTTCAAGCAGCGCCTTCAAGCAGCGCCTTCAAGCAGCGCCTTCAAGCACCTCCTTCAAGCAGCGCCTTCAAGCAGCGCCTTCAAGCACCTCCTTCAAGCAGCGCCTTCAAGCAGTGCCTTTAAGCAGCGCCTTCAAGCAGCGCCTTCAAGCCGTGATTGGCTTTGACAGAAGTTGTGACTGCATCTTCGTAACCGAGATGGGCGCTCTCAGTGGCACCTCTCTCTCTGTTAAAAATGTAAACGTTCCCCCTTCTTTCTGCTCCTCTTGCAGAATCTCCAGAAGTTACAGGAATAGAATATCATGATAATGAAGTGAGTTACTGTTGCATGTAATTAAGTGTGGCTGAGCCTGCTGTTTGTGCCTCCGGGTAGGGCTGCAGTAGCTGTGTACTGGCTGTAAGCACTCACTTAGATACACACATACACACACACACACACACGCACACACACACACACACACACGTCTACTCTTAAGATATGTCCCCAGACACACACCAAGGTGCATACACATACATATATTCTTCATGTACACACTAAGACAGTGATTCCCAACCTGTTTTGGTTACTGTACCCCGAATCACATTTTGCTCTATCCGGAGATCCCACAAAGTACCCCCCCATGTGCACCTTACCAGTAGGCTTATGGTCTCATGAGTCATCTCAAGCACCCCCTGTGGATAGGCCAAGTACCTCCAGGGTACCCCCAGTACCCCCTGTGGATAGGCCAAGTACCTCCAGGGTACCCCCAGTACCCCCTGTGGATAGGCCAAGTACCTCCAGGGTACCCCCAGTACCCCCTGTGGATAGGCCAAGTACCTCTAGGGTACCCCCTGTGGATAGGCCAAGTACCTCCAGGGTACCCCCAGTACCCCCTGTGGATAGGCCAAGTACCTCCAGGGTACCCCTAGTACCCCCTGTGAATAGGCCAAGTACCTCCAGGGTACCCCCAGTACCCCCTGTGGATAGGCCAAGTACCTCCAGGGTACCCCCAGTACCCCCTGTGGATAGGCCAAGTACCTCCAGGGTACCCCCAGTACCCCCTGTGGATAGGCCAAGTACCTCCAGGGTACCCCCAGTACCCCCTGTGGATAAGCCAAGTACCTCCAGGGTACCCCCAGTACCCCCTGTGGATAGGCCAAGTACCTCCAGGGTACCCCCAGTACCCCCTGTGGATAGGCCAAGTACCTCCAGGGTACCCCCAGTACCCCCTGTGGATAAGCCAAGTACCTCCAGGGTACCCCCAGTACCCCCTGTGTATAGGCCAAGTACCTCCAGGGTACCCCCAGTACCCCCTGTGGATAGGCCAAGTACCTCCAGGGTACCCCCAGTACCCCCTGTGGATAGGCCAAGTACCTCCAGGGTACCCCCAGTACCCCCTGTGGATAAGCCAAGTACCTCCAGGGTACCCCCAGTACCCCCTGTGGATAGGCCAAGTACCTCCAGGGTACCCCCAGTACCCCCTGTGGATAGGCCAAGTACCTCCAGGGTACCCCCAGTACCCCCTGTGGATAAGCCAAGTACCTCCAGGGTACCCCCAGTACCCCCTGTGTATAGGCCAAGTACCTCCAGGGTACCCCCAGTACCCCCTGTGGATAGGCCAAGTACCTCCAGGGTACCCCCAGTACCCCCTGTGGATAGGCCAAGTACCTCCAGGGTACCCCCAGTACCCCCTGTGGATAAGCCAAGTACCTCCAGGGTACCCCCAGTACCCCCTGTGAATAGGCCAAGTACCTCCAGGGTACCCCCAGTACCCCCTGTGGATAGGCCAAGTACCTCCAGGGTACCCCCAGTACCCCCTGTGGATAGGCCAAGTACCTCCAAGGGTCCTAGTAGCCCAGTTTGGGAACCAGTGCTCTAAGGTACATAGATAGTTTCTCTCTCTCTCTCTCTCACAACTCAGACACTGTAAATATACCTTCATCCCCCACACACCCAGTTCAATCTCACCACCACATTGAATTAATAATGTACATATGCAGGTCTTTAATACAGATACTGTAACACACACACACACACACTTCAGTTATCCAAAAGACCATGAGCCGTGGTGTCTGTTAGATGGAGCTCTTATCAACACGTACACTTATAAGCTTGCATAAATAGTACACTGGCAGTCATCACTGACTAAAAAACGTAACCACACACATAAATACATGTCCATCCATACTCTCTCTTCCTCGCCGTCTCTCTTCCACATTCTCACTCGCTCTCTTCCTCCACCCACTCGAAGCCCAAGCGTGTAATCTTGTTGGTTGCGTACACATGTGTTGATGTCATCATTGTGAACATGTGAGATATTTCCCCCATGGTTCTTCAGTGTACCATGGAGTCTTAGATGGTCTGAACAGGATTGTTTTCTAATAGGTATACTAGTCTCTCCCTGTCAGTACAGGGCTCTGCTCATCATACTATGTTTGATCTCGGTGTTTAGAAATACGTGATTCAATATTGTTCGAGGCTTGCTGAAAATGGAATACATTGGTATAGGTAGAAGAGGGAGGGATCTATAATATAGTGATTTAGAGGCACCCTTTATTACAAGGCAAAGCCTTATAATGGTAATGGATTTTTGTATCATAACCCCTAGTATTTTTGTTGATAATATATTATTTGTAACAGGATTGTCATGTGAATGTGAGGCGCAACAACACCTGTTTCATTGTTACATTACGTCTAGATGTTCAGCGCCGCAGCATGACATTAGCCCTGAGGGTGTCAATCAATGGCCCAAGAAAACAAAGCTCCTATCATTGAACCAGAGATGACCGTAGATGCCCAGGGACCAGTCCCAGGAACAGGGCTGTAAATTGGAGGCTGTCTATTGGATTTTGGCTGCATTGGAACCAGGGAAAACATGGATTTCGAATAGCAGAGGTTATGATCTGGCCTATCTTTTACCCCCAAAACACATATGAAGGAGACACATGTGACTAGGTAATAGCCCTTTTGTGTGTGAGGAAGTGTCTTTCCTCCCTATGCAGTGAACGGTGTGGTTTACTAGTCAAACGTTTGGACACACCTACTCATTCAAGGGTTTTTCTTTATTTTTATTATTTTCTACATTATAGAATAATAGTGAAGACATCAAAAATTTGCCTTGATGACAGCGTTGCACACTCTTGGCATTCTCTCAACCAGATTCACCTGGAATGCTTTTCCAATAGTCTTGAAGGTTGTTCCCACATATGCTAAGCACTTGTTGACTGCTTTTCCTTCACTCTGCGGTCCAACTCATCTCAATTGGGTTGAAGTCGGGTGATTGTGGAGGCCAGGTCATCTGATGCAGCACTCCATCACTCTCCTTCTTGGTCAAATAGCCCGTACACAGCCTGGAGGTGTGTTGGGTCATTGTCCTGTTGAAAAACAAATTATAGTCCAACTAAGCGCTAAGCGTTCACCTACTCCGCGTCTCACAAAGACACAGTGGTTGGAACCAAAAATGTGATATTTGGACTCATCATACCAAAGGACAGATTTCCACCGGTCTAATGTCCATTGCTCGTGTTTCTTGGCCCAAGCAAGTCTCTTCGTCTTGTTGGTGTCCTTTGGTAGGGGTTTCTTTGCAGCAATTTGACCATGAAGGCCTGATTCACGCAGTCTCCTCTGAACAGTTGATGTTGAGATGTGTCTGTTGCCTTGAACTCTGTGAAGCATTTATTTGGTCTGCAATCTGAGGTGCAGTTAACTCTAATGAACTTATCCTCTGCAGCAACTCTGGGTCTTCATTTCCTGTGGCGATCCTCATGAGAGCCAGTTTCATCATAGTGCGTGATGGGTCTACACTTGAAGAAACTTTAAAAGTTCTTGAAATGTTACGGATTGACTGACCTTCATGTCTTAAAGTAATGATGGATTGTCGTTTCTCTTTGCTTATTTGAGCTGTTCTTGCCATAATATGGACTTGGTCTTTTACCAAATAGGGCTATCTTCTGTATACCACATCTACCTTGTCACAACACAACTGATTGGCTCCAATGCATTAAGAAGGAAAGAAATTCCACAAATGAACAAGGCACACCTGTTAATTGAAGTGCATTCCAGGTGACTACCTCATGAAGCTGGTTGAGAGAATTCTAAAGTGTGCAAAGCTGTCATCAAGGCAAAGGGTGGCTACTTTGAAGAATATATTTTGATTTGTTTAACACTTTTTTGGTTACTACATGATTCCATATGTGTTATTTCATAGTTTTGATGTCTTCACTATTATTCTACAATGTAGAAAATAGTAAAGGTAAAGAAAAAACATTGAATGAATAGGTGTGTCAAAACTGTAGACTGGTACTGTAGATGGCATGGCCCCTTTAAGAACAGCCAGTGAAGCGCTCAGTCCTGTTGCTGCTGCTGCTGATGATGGCAGTGCTGCCAGTTGATTGGCTGTGGCTGTCAGGGCTGAGGTGCTGGAGGGATGCTCTGTCTCCCCCTCTCTGCCTCTCGCTCTTTTCTCTCTCCCTCTCGCTCTCTTTCTCTCCATCTCGCTTGCTCGCCTCCCTCTGTATAATCCACATCTAGGGCAAGCTGATTCAGAGGCAATCCAGTGCTCAGCTCCTCTCTGCAGGCTGAGAAAAGAGAGAGAGAAAGACATAGAAACGCTGCTTCTCAACGCAGGAGGAAAAACAGGAGGAAGAAAACGGGTTTGGAAAAAGGGAAGAGAAGTACCGAGGAAGATTTCATCTGAGGATATCATTTATACCTGTACATATTGTTTATATATATATTTGTACACACGCATATAGATATTTATATACCTATATATCTGTATATATCTGTGTATTTGTGCTTGTCTGTTTATACTAATATTTTTATATGTGTTTGTGTGTGTGTGTAAATATATATAAACAAATTAATATATCTATGAATTTATATACATATCACTGTGAAACAAGAGCGGCGAGAGGAAAATGTACCATCGGGGCTGGTCTCTGATTGTGTGATCGTATACAATATTTTCAATATTCTTTTCTTTTATCTTCTACGTCAAGAGGAAGGAAGACTACGTACTCATTTTTTATTTTCCTGTTGCTACTTCCCCCCCCTCCTCGCTCTTTTTTTTGTCATCTGAGGGGAATGAAGAGAGGAGAGTAACGATTTGGAGAAAAAGGGAAAATCTGTCGAATTGCTGTGATTAGTGTTATTTCCGTCGGTATTAGCGGTCTGCGAGCCGATCGCAGCGTGCTGCGTGTGATCTGAGGAGGCAGCAGAGAGAAAGTGCCACACCACGCCGCTCAGCGCCAGCCCAGCGCCAGCCCAGCGCCAGCCCAGCCAGCATGCACAAACACCACCACTGCTGCAAGTGCCCAGAATGTTACGAGGTGACCCGCATGGCCGCCCTGCGCAGGATGGACGCCCCTCAGTACCAAGAATGGCAGGCCGAGCCCTATGGATACCCGGCCGGGTACGGGTCCGGAGGCGGGCAGACCTTACCCCAGCCTCCAGTCTCAGGAGGAGGAGGAGGAGGAGGCATGGGAGGAGGAGGGGGCACTCTGGGGAGAAGTAAGGGCAAGATGACGTCTGCCGGGGGTCCCGGAGGCCCAAACCCCAAGGGCCAATCCAAGGGCGGCACCAAGGTGAATGGCAACAATTCTGGTGGTCAAGCAGGTTGGTGGCCGGAGTGCACCTGTTCCAACCGGGAGTGGTACGACCAGGTAACTATCTCAACTTCCTCAGCCGGCCTCATGGCCTTCCGTCCCATGCCTCTGGGATTAGGCAGAGAGGCAGTGGGTGAGTGGGGTTTGATATGAGGTTGCTGGGTTGGAACAGACACGAGTGTGTACATCTTTAGAGGTGCTCATCTGTCTTGGTGGAGCCTGTTGTGCTGTGGTGTGGTAGAGAGCAGCCGGCGCTGATGCCTCATATTCTCTCCTTCATCCCAGCCTTCTGCTCTAATACAGATTCTCAGTTCATCTGGTCATTCTCATTCATTCATTTAGGGAGTAGTGGTCTGTTTCCTATACATTGTTCAACTATACAGAACAGGCCGACTATTCTCCATTCACTTCATCATAAGAATGTAATGCCTTACATAAAGGTCAGATGGGATTGAATTTGCTTATTTCTTTTATTTCATCTAAGGCCTACGTTAACATTACAGAGTAAAACAGCCCTGCATTGGTTTTCATCCTACAGCCACGGTGTAGAGGCGATAGAGAGATATGCGTTGAAAGCTAAATGATGCTAAAGCCGGCTCATAACACTGAAATGTAGACAGACATTTTTTCTCCTGCATCGGCCCTTTCCAAAGAAAAACATTTTGCCTGACCCGAACACCCCATATGTGATGCATGTTTCTCACAGATGAACTAATGAAAGGGTTGTCTCTCATCAGGCAGAATTACGGTAGAAAAAGGGAGAGGAGATGGAGAGGAGCGAGGGGAGAGGGAGGGAGGAGAGAGGAGAGAAGGAAGAGCTCCATTAAGATGTCTTATTTCTGTATGCGGCTCGTTATTCCCTTTAAAATGTTCATTTGTCCTGAGATGGAGGGTTGGATAAAATCTGACTGACGAAAGGGAAGAAGCATCCATCCTATTGGGTGAATATGATACGTATCTAGGACCATCTAAACCGGCACGTTTCATATTCTCCATTTAACATTTCCTTCACTTTCCTGGGGCCTCTATCGTCTCAGTCTAGACATATCGCTTTTGACTAAAGCTAGGAAGTCAGTGTGTGTTTGTTTGTGTATTTGAGCAAAGAGCATAGAATGGCAGGAGAGTGAGAGAGTGAGAAACATCATGGGGGTAAAATGGAGGCTGAAATCTCACTGGCAATGTTGGAGAAATTCTACTGAACCCAGAGCACAGATGAACAGCAACCTGACTGATATTACTAGCTAGCCTTCCTCTACAGCAGGGATGGGGGTCACGAAAAAAATCTGAATCCGATGATGAGGGGCCGCAATTCGTATTTTTTTTAAGCTAGTTTGCAAAAATTTTTACACATTTTGTCATGGAGCAGAGAGAATATTTAGCAATTTTATAACTACTTTCATGCACATTTTTTAGTTCCTGCAATTCTACTCATTTTGCCATGGGGGTGGGGAGAAAAATGAGCAGTTTTACAGCTAATTTCTTGCAATTCTACACATTTTGCCATAGGGTGGAGAGACATGTTTGCAGTTTTTACTATGATATCTGAATGAGACTGAGTAACAAAATCAATGGGGGCCCCCCGGGCTCTAATTCGACATTACTACAAGTTTAGATAGCTGTCCACTAGACTAATTTACCAATCTATAAAAATCTAGCTGACATGGGCTAATTAAGTAACTATCAGTGACTGACATAAGAAGAGAGAAGCTGCTGACCCGTAACAGAAAGTTGCCTGCTCTACAACCACGGAGGGAGAGGTTGGAACTGTAACAGAAACAGTGAAGTAGTCCAGGATTTGCTGCACCCTTGACTTAATAGTACCGTGATGATCATCTACAGTATTCTAACCAGTCCTCATCCACCTTTAGCTGCACCCAGAGACCAATCAGACAGGTTTCACTTCTCACACGTTTAAAACCTCACAGCAGTTTTGATTGCGTAAGCATTTTTCGTGGCTACTATTTATTTACCATCATCAGTACAAATGTCCTCCTGCCAACCGCTCGTTCCCAGCGTATATTGAATGTCCCGATTTCAAATGAATTGGAACCAATATCTCATGTGAGATGTTTTCCGGTCGCTCGTTCATTTATGTAGCGGCTTGTTAATTCATGCAAAGGAGGGTGGGTTATTTTACAGCGTGCATCATCGCATTATAGCCACAGCCTTTGATAGATGAAATCAGGGGAGGTAAAAATGATTGGTCCTGCTCCTCTTCTGTCATCCTATCAGAGGATCTTTGGGATGGTTCATACTGTAGCTCAGGCAGTTACACATTATCACACATCTTTGTTAGGAGGTAGTCTGGGTGTACATAGAAACGTTTCAACGTGTGTCAAATACAGCATACGAATCCAAATAGTGATAATCTGCCATGTAACCGGCACAACAGAACCGGAAACACAGAGACAGAATAAGTGGTGATAGTAGAGGTGAAAAAAACGAATGTCGAAAAAAAGAGAGAAATAAGCCAATAAAGGCGGCCGGCATGGAAAGGGGGAGGGGTTATGTGAGAGAGAGAGAGAGAGAGAGAGAGAGAGAGAGAAAAAGAGAAAGAGAGGGGCCTCAGCCTCCTAACAGGCCCTCTCCAGGGTCAGGTTTTACCCCCTCTTTCTCTCTAGTACAGCATCAACATACAGTAGCACCGTCCCCCCCTGCTTGTTGTGGCCGCCCACACCACAGAGCATAGCCTTGGATGGACCCTGTAGCCTCTGTTCTCTTCGGTCCCCACTGGACATCCATGGGCGGGAATATTCCCCCTCTACCACCACCTTTGCAGAACTCACAAGAGGCCAGAAACCAGGTCATGGACATGTGTAATGCTAATATTATACACAGCCACTCAACCACACTGATCTTTCTGATACATGCATTTTTTTTGAAGATTTTTAGGAGACTGAAATAGTCATTAGTAGTCATCTGACATAATCTCTCAAAAGTAATAAATGATTACAGTCGGGTAACCTATTTTCATATCATATATTTGTTCCAAAGGATTTCGATAGACACAAGTGTTCCCCGAAAATGGCCAAGACCTTGTTCCAAACTAACCAAAGTACAGTATATTACCTTCCAATTAACCGCATGTCTGTGTTCACCTCCCTCCCCACCATATCTCCTTTAAAGCAAGATAACGGTCTATTGTCAGGGGGTTGGTTAGGTTAATTATGGATGGATGTTCATGAAGCCAGTTGGGATTAAAAGGAGCATTTCCTTTAAACAAGAGCAGTTGAATTTCCATCTGAGAGATGAGACTCTTGCCTAATGGGGGGGGGGCTTCACTCAGAACGCTCCGTCCCCCCCCCCTCAGGCTCCAATCTGTCTGTGTGTGCTCTCCAGCTCTGTGCCTATGATTAGCTTTAAATGTTAATTGGATTTTACTTTATTTATTACGAGCGAGATATTAAATATTTTCCAAACTGCTCTCCAAATCCCTCATGCACCATTGTGGGTCTATTGTTTACCGGATGATTGGTGCTCTGTGGACGTACAGGATCATTGTAATGCATGGGAATTGGGTGGGCTTACCTCATGAACACTCCCATAGGTGGTCTCCTGTCGAGAGCCTTTAGGGTCGGATCAGAAATGTCCCTTTGCCTCTATAGTTCTGTCTATCGCTGGGTGGTCTTGGCTGTTATTGCCACTCACTGAAGTGTTTGGATCGCTCTTCAGTATCTCCATTTTCGACGATCCAACCACCAGCTGCATCTAGTTGAAAAGGAAAGGAACAGTAATTAACAGATGGGCCAACGTTTGTGCTTTTGATCAAGTCTTTCTTTGATACTTATTAAATCCACATATCGGTGTGTTTGTATGATACCACATTTAATGCAGTATGTGTAGATAAAGCAAGTTGATTTGGTGTGTGTGTTGTTGTGTTTGTACATCCATGTGAAGATTTGGTCCATTTTTGATGTCATTTGCCAGGCCTATAACAGGGGGCCCAGGGGTTATTACAGGAGAAATATTACAGGAGAAATAAATGTCCTAAGCTCAGACCCCTACCGTGACTTAGACAGCCTCCATCTGAACGCAGCAATTCTCATCAGCTCAAGAGGGATTTATCTCTGAGCTGATCTGAAGATGGGGAGCAAGGAGGAGGTGATGTTGACTCGACAGGCTACGGCTACACTAGACTGGGACCGGAGCGTCGTAGCATCCTTATTACAGGAACACGCAATAAGGACCAGATGTATGGCTTTTCGTTGCATGTATGCTGTACAACCTGGCCATTGTTACAGATGATTCCTTCATGGTTGTCTTTTAAGTGTCTTTATCAAGGAGGAGGGGTCATTTGCATATATAGCGTGTAACGTTGCACGCCGGCTATTATTCCTCTCTCAGATGGGGAAGATATGTCCCATCTATATGACATATGTCAGCAGATATCCAGAGTACCGTGTTGTCACTGGGGCCTCGGCAGTGGGCTGCTCTCTGGGCTGGTCTCCATGGAGGAGAGGAGGGGAGGAGAGGAGAGGAGAGGTGATAGGAAAGGAGAGGAGAGGAGGGAGGGGAGGAGAGGCAAGAGGAGATGATAGGAAAGGAGAGGAGAGAAAGAAGATGGGATAGGATGGAAGGGAGATGATAGGAGAGCAGAGGAGAAGAGGGGGTTGGTTAGTTGGTTTTTGCTATTTGTCTGGCCTGAGATGTCACCCCTGGGACATGTAAAGTCAGTAATAGTGCATAACTTTCTAACAGTACATCTGGAAGGTTACTGGAAGCCATAAGAATCAGGAGCAGCTAGGTTCCTGGTGGTAAAGCCTGTCTGTCAGTGAGTGGAGTGGATTGGTGAGGTGCTGCCTCTCCTTTTGACAGAGACAGGGGTGGCAGACAGAGAGTGTTGATCACAGGCCGCCCCAGACAGAGATGGGGTTGGGGTAGATCCCAGAGGGGCCTACCCCCCCCCCCCCCACACACACACACACACATCCTCCATCCTCCCTGACCGTTATCTCTGGTGACTCTAAAAGGCCAGACAGCTTGGCATCCGGAGAATGATGTCATTTGAAATGTAGTGGGTGTCTGTACAAAAGGGGGGTATGAACAGGGAAGAAACAGGGATGGATGGAGGTCTACGCGCTTGTTTCAAAGCAGAGCTCAGTGTGCCTGTTTCTGACTAATCACTGGGGCTGAGTGCTGGGTGGATGCTCAGGGGTTACAGAACTGGATGTTCAAAGTCCGCTTGATATCAGACAGTGTGGGATGTTCTGTGCTTGGTTTGATAGTTATTGGAATACATGTACTGTAGGCCTACACACTTTTGTGTTAATCGTAGCTTCTACGAAATGCATTTGCTACATAGTGCTACGTTATAGGTGAGACTCATGGGATCTCAGCCTTGAACATTTTGATGTGATACAACATAGAACAGTAGGTCAGTCGGTTTGTCTTTGTGCAAATAAAGCTGGATTTGGGTAAACAAATTGGTATTGTATAACCTCCATGCCAAGATGGTCAGCATTGCCCTGCCCTGTGAGACGGGGGAGAGGAGAGGAGAGGAGGGGAGAGGAGGAGAGGAGGGGATAGGAGAGGAGGGGATGGGAGAGGAGAGGAGGGGAGAGGAGAGGAGGGGAGAGGAGGGGATGGGATGTGGTCCAGTGTAACACAGTTACGCCATAATCGTATTAGCTCTGACAATCTGCTAGTCTGGTTAACAGCCACGAGACTTTCTCCCCTGTAAGTAATTGCTATGTTGTCTGACTTTCCTGTCAGCGGCTGGCTGCACACTGATGCTCACTTGCAGTATCAATTGTCATTTTACAATGACTTATTGCCTGTGGATACTGCCTGTCCAATACTGTATTTATCCATCAATATGTCTCCCCTCTTTGTCTCTTTCTATCTCTCCCACACACACAAACACACACACACACACACACACACACACACACACACACACACACACACACACACACACACACACACACACACACCCCTCCATGTAACACACCTTTGCCTAAAACCAAATGTACCAACAAGACACATAAAGGAGAGCAGCACGGTGAATCACTGCAAATGCACTATGAAACAGAGGGCAGAAGGTGTGCTGCAATATTAATGTGCACTTTTACAAAAGTCAAACTTTTTCTATGTTTTTTTTGCAGCTTAATCTCTGAACGGCGGCTAGGTGTGTTGGTCTAACAATGACCCTGGACTGGAGCGGTCTAACCTCACCTCCCATACCTCCTGTAAAACCTGCTGCTTTTTCACATCATTCACAGAGGTGGACCTGCTTTGTTTCAACGTTAGGCTTACTGTAAATATACATATTGTACTCAGCATATAGTACATATGCTTCTCAGATGCAACCAAACCATCATGAAAACATAGCGATCTTGTGGAGTCCTTTATAAAAACATATACTGCAGAATTTGAGTGACATGTTTATTGGGCTGTTTGTACAGTATGTGTACACAGCTGTGTCTACTTTCTATGCTGTTTGTCAGAGCCCCTGCCTGGGCCCAACCCTCTGCCTCTCCCAGCCAGCCAGCCAATCAGCCAGGGACGATAGGAGCGAGGGGAAGGGCTGTTTGTTTGCTTGCCTGCTTTGTTTTATTTCGCTGTTTTTGCTGATCACAGTAGCGACTGGCCTAGAAAACGGGACTGTACTTCCTGATTCAGCAATGGAACCATCGTTCCCTTGTTCTGACAGGAAGACAAAAGAGGAGGAATAGGCCTTTCATTGGGTGATGATGGGGGACATGGTCACACCCCCTACTGCTGTAATCTATGATGAATACTGAAGGATATGTACAGAAAACAGTGCTGTAGGATTTATGTAGGGTGCTTCTACAGTCTTATCCTATTGCTCTTGGCTGGGTATGCTTCAGATCGCAGCACTAAAATCCTGGCCAGAGCGTACTAGAACACCCCCACGCTGCCACGGAATCTGCATGCATCACAATCGATAACGCTGAAGAGTGGGCCTATCCCCAAGCCTTCTGACTCCAATTCTTTTTTTGTGGGTGTCCGTGGGTGCTTTCAACAGCCCTCGCGCTATTGTTCCATGGCTCGCAATTTTAGAAACGCAGCTCTGGCTCCAGTGGACGCGTGTACTGTGTTGTAGCGGCGTGGACCAGGGCCTGCACGTCTAGAATGTTGTAGCAGTACGGTGTCGCTTGGTTCATCTGAGCATTAACGGGACGCTGTTATTCATGCAGTATTGTGAGGCGTTTAGCTGCTGAATGAATACTGGATGCTAAAGCCGAGGAGCTGAAATGCACAGATTTAGATGTCTTCCATTTTCTAGAGAGTTGTGTCTTGTGAAGAGGACATTTGGCGACGCAGACAATGCATCTCTTCCCATATGTAGCGTAGTCACACTGAGTACCATCCCCATAATGCATTATCCAAGCAGCCCTTCAGCCATTTGGTCTGCTGGCCTCTCCATTTTTTTCCTTCAGTTTTTCTTTATTTCTGTCATCCTCCTCCTCTGCCGTCTGTCTTTCTTATACATTGTCAGAATCCAAAGTTCCATTTCAGGGTGTCGACTAGCTACATAGTGAGGGTATGTTGCAGCAGGCTGCTTCAGCTCTGTGCTTCTGTATAATTAGCACAGCTTTTCTCTGCCATTTTAAGAGGATGTGCTCAAGCTGCCGTTTCATTAAAATACAGCCGCTATGCCTTTAAAACAATCACGTCTTTTAATCTTTCAAGTCGCAACTGAATACAGCTTTTTTTCCTTTCGAAAATGAGGCCTTGACCAAATGTAATACATTAAAGGAAATGTTGAAGGTTGATCCGTAGTTGAAATACGTGGATTACTTTTGACAAATCTAACAATGAAACTGTGGATAGATATTTCTGGACCTGCTGTTCATTGCACATCTGTTTAACATAGCGCAATTGGTCTGGAATTATTCCTGTTTTCAACGCCATTCCTGTAGTCCACGTGTCTCTGCAAAATCAGTCAGCTCCTAAAGGGATGGACACAGTACAAGCACCATATAGCCACATATAGATGCATATGTTTGTCTGCCACTGCATTCTCCCTCCATCCCTCTCCTCCCCAGTGAAAAGACAGGATGAGTGAGAGGGTGACTGACGTTATCCAAGCATTTGTCTATGCTAGAGCACAGACCACATAATATCCTTTAACAGGCCCTTGGTTCATTATCAGTCATTATTGCCTAGTGGATATATACTGTGTCTACCCATTGACCTTAATGTGCTCAAGATAGTGTCTCTCTCTCTCTCTCCTCTCTCTCCTCTCTCTCCCCTCCTCTCTCTCTCTCTGGGAAATGGAGACAGATATCCCAGCCTAGAGACAGAGAGGGCGAGAGAGATAAAGACAGAAACAGAGAGCACAACCCAACCCGTTCCTGGTTACAAACAATACAAACAATCCCATCTTAATATCCTACGTCTCATAGCACTGTAGATGGGGTACACCGGCCTTGACATAGCTCATTCTGGATTTATTACATATCTCCCTCTGTTCATCTAGGGTGTCTGTGAATATGCCATATTTGAGTGGAGGTTGGATGTCTGTGTCTTGTCTACACTGTATGATTGTATTGTTGTCCCTCAGGTACGCAGCTCTGTCCCTCATATTTCCTTTCCTCCCCTGGATTTGCATTAGTTCTGCAGTATTGGTGTATTTTACTGTGTTCATTATGACCCCTAAGACACTGTCCTGCCCAGTGTCTCAGGACTACAGAGCTGTACTATGCCTACGTAATATTTCCCTGTACTGTATGGGCCTAAGTGTCATCTCTGCATCTCTCCATCCCCTGACTACTGTAGTACTGTATTTAAGATTTAACACAAGCAGAGTCTGTCCAGATTACGTGCTGGATTACCATGGTATGTTATCAAAGTTTGTAAGTAGTACATGGTCAGCAGGCAGCAGTCCAACGTTGGAGCTGGCAGGGCTCAGCGGGCCACACACAGCAAAACAATAAGAACTTCATTGGGCACTGATGTAATTGTCTTTATGCATCAGTGTAGCACCTCTGCTGCTCACTGCTATTGTGATCTTCTTCATGACTGGCGGCCGAGGCAAGGCACTCGTGGGTAATTGGGTGTGTGGTTGATTTCTAAGTATTGGAAGTATAGAGCGTTGGCACCGTGACTCAGTGTAACATTATCCTGCCATCTTTATACTAACAGAACAGCATCCATTTTGTAGTCATTACTTCAGTGTTATGATGTTTATTGTTCAATATCAAAAAGATGTGGTCGACTGCCAATCCTCAACGTCAACCATGGATATACACTCCCCTACGTGTTTATTTGGACAGTGAAGTTGAAACTTTTAATTTGGCTCTATATTTTGGATTTGAGATCAAATGTTTGATATGAGGCAACAGTACAGAACTTCACTTATGATGTACTCAATTGAGTCAAAAGTTGAGTAAATTGTGACTCTACAAACTTGTTGGATGAATTTGCAGTTTGTTTTGGTTGTGTTTCAGATGATGTTGTGCCCAATAGAAATGAATGGTAAATAATGTATTGTCATTTTGCAGTCACTTTTATTGTGAATATGTTTCTGAACACTTCTACATGAATGTGTATGCTGAACAAATTGTAAATAATGATGAGTGAGAAAGTTACAGAGGCATAAATATAATACCCCCCAAAAATGCTAACCTCCTCTGTTATTGTAATGGTGAGAGGTTAGCATGTTTTGGGGTATGATATAAAATGCTAACCTCCCCTGTTATTGTCATGGTGAGAGGTTAGCATGTTTTGGGGGTATGATATAAAATGCTAACCTCCCCTGTTATTGTAATGGTGAGAGGTTAGCATGTTTTGGGGCTATGATATAAAATGCTAACCTCCCCTGTTATTGTCATGGTGAGAGGTTAGCATGTTTTGGGGCAATGATATAAAATGCTAACCTCCCCTGTTATTGTCATGGTGAGAGGTTAGCATGTTTTGGGGGTATGATATAAAATGCTAACCTCCCCTGTTATTGTCATGGTGAGAGGTTAGCATGTTTTGGGGGCGTGATCTTTGTGCATCTGCAACTTTCTCACTCATCATTATTCACAAATCATTCAGGATTATCTGTAATCATGGTAGCATTCGTAATCATGGTAAACAATATTTATCATTAATTTCTATTGGGCACAACATAATCCGAAGCACAACCAAAACAAACTGCAAATGCATCCAACAAGTTTGTAGAGTCACAAGTTTATGTAGTCAGTGCGTGCTAGGAATATGGGACCAAATACTTTGACTAAATGTAATACACTATAAGTGAATTTATTCAAATACTTATGACACCTTCAATTGGGGGGACTAAATACAGTACAGAAAGTGCTTTCATTTCTAAACGGTAGAACAGATATGTATGAAAATAACCTCACATGAAAGGTGACATTCTGTACTGTCCCCTCATATCAAACATTTGATCTCAAATCCAAAATATAGAGCCAAATTAAAAGTTTCAACTTCACTGTCCAAATAAACACGTAGGGGAGTGTATATCCATGGTTGACGTTGAGGATTGGCAGTCGACCACATCTTTTTGATATTGAACAATAAACATCATAACACTGAAGTAATGACTACAAAATGGATGCTGTTCTGTTAGTATAAAGATGGCAGGATAATGTTACACTGAGTCACGGTGCCAACGCTCTATACTTCCAATACTTAGAAATCAACCACACACCCAATTACCCACGAGTGCCTTGCCTCGGCCGCCAGTCATGAAGAAGATCACAATAGCAGTGAGCAGCAGAGGTGCTACACTGATGCATAAAGACAATTACATCAGTGCCCAATGAAGTTCTTATTGTTTTGCTGTGTGTGGCCCGCTGAGCCCTGCCAGCTCCAACGTTGGACTGCTGCCTGCTGACCATGTACTACTTACAAACTTTGATAACATACCATGGTAATCCAGCACGTAATCTGGACAGACTCTGCTTGTGTTAAATCTTAAATACAGTACTACAGTAGTCAGGGGATGGAGAGATGCAGAGATGACACTTAGGCCCATACAGTACAGGGAAATATTACGTAGGCATAGTACAGCTCTGTAGTCCTGAGACACTGGGCAGGACAGTGTCTTAGGGGTCATAATGAACACAGTAAAATACACCAATACTGCAGAACTAATGCAAATCCAGGGGAGGAAAGGAAATATGAGGGACAGAGCTGCGTACCTGAGGGACAACAATACAATCATACAGTGTAGACAAGACACAGACATCCAACCTCCACTCAAATATGGCATATTCACAGACACCCTAGATGAACAGAGGGAGATATGTAATAAATCCAGAATGAGCTATGTCAAGGCCGGTGTACCCCATCTACAGTGCTATGAGACGTAGGATATTAAGATGGGATTGTTTGTATTGTTTGTAACCAGGAACGGGTTGGGTTGTGCTCTCTGTTTCTGTCTTTATCTCTCTCGCCCTCTCTGTCTCTAGGCTGGGATATCTGTCTCCATTTCCCAGAGAGAGAGAGAGGAGGGGAGAGAGAGGAGAGAGAGGAGAGAGAGAGAGACACTATCTTGAGCACATTAAGGTCAATGGGTAGACACAGTATATATCCACTAGGCAATAATGACTGATAATGAACCAAGGGCCTGTTAAAGGATATTATGTGGTCTGTGCTCTAGCATAGACAAATGCTTGGATAACGTCAGTCACCCTCTCACTCATCCTGTCTTTTCACTGGGGAGGAGAGGGATGGAGGGAGAATGCAGTGGCAGACAAACATATGCATCTATATGTGGCTATATGGTGCTTGTACTGTGTCCATCCCTTTAGGAGCTGACTGATTTTGCAGAGACACGTGGACTACAGGAATGGCGTTGAAAACAGGAATAATTCCAGACCAATTGCGCTATGTTAAACAGATGTGCAATGAACAGCAGGTCCAGAAATATCTATCCACAGTTTCATTGTTAGATTTGTCAAAAGTAATCCACGTATTTCAACTACGGATCAACCTTCAACATTTCCTTTAATGTATTACATTTGGTCAAGGCCTCATTTTCGAAAGGAAAAAAAGCTGTATTCAGTTGCGACTTGAAAGATTAAAAGACGTGATTGTTTTAAAGGCATAGCGGCTGTATTTTAATGAAACGGCAGCTTGAGCACATCCTCTTAAAATGGCAGAGAAAAGCTGTGCTAATTATACAGAAGCACAGAGCTGAAGCAGCCTGCTGCAACATACCCTCACTATGTAGCTAGTCGACACCCTGAAATGGAACTTTGGATTCTGACAATGTATAAGAAAGACAGACGGCAGAGGAGGAGGATGACAGAAATAAAGAAAAACTGAAGGAAAAAAATGGAGAGGCCAGCAGACCAAATGGCTGAAGGGCTGCTTGGATAATGCATTATGGGGATGGTACTCAGTGTGACTACGCTACATATGGGAAGAGATGCATCAACAGCATGAAAATACCCTCAAATAAAAGGTGACGTTATGTACTGCCGCCTCATATAAAAAATATGATCTCAAATCCAAAATGCTGGAGTCAAATAAAAAGTTTTAGCTTCACTCTCCAAATAAATACGTTTTGGATTGTAGTTGAGGTGTGAACATGGATTATTGTAAATCCCAGTGTAGATTTGACTGTCTTTTTTTTACTGTTATTAGAGTTGGTCTGAAGAGCTGGTCTTAGGAGAGACTGCATATATATTCTGTGTATGTTTGCCTATCTGAGTGGTGACTAGTATAAAGACCTAGTTTAATGAGACGTAGCTCAGAGAGGAGTTGTGACTGGGATGACTTGGCTGGACTAGAAAGCCACGCCTCAGATCTTTACGGGCTTATACACGACTACCACCTGGAAACACCACAAGTATGTCGTCTCCCTTTCCAACACTGGCTTTTGTGAGTCTCCTACCAATACAATGGTGGGATCGTGCGGCATGCATGGGCACGTGACATGCGGATGGAATTTGTGGAAATGTTACCTTTATTCTGTCTTTTCTCTCTCGAGTTGAACCTCACTTAAGCAGTAGCCTTGGGTTTTTTTCTCTGGAGGCAGATATTTCAGAGACTGCAGGGGAAAATCCTTGACATGGAGACAGTGTGTAACCATTCTGTATGCTGTTCGTAAGTACTAGTGATGGACACCGAATGGAAAGTCCATATTGAGATCAGTCACATTTTTCCTTTTATCGATATCGTACTCCCCTCCTCAGTAAAACATTGCCACTGTGTGACTGTTCACTGGTTGCCCATTAGACCAGGTGTGAATGTCCTGGGAGCCTAAGATCTACCCAACCAGTCTGAATGCAATGGCTGTCAATCAACGCACCAGGAGCAGGCAATTAAAGGGACAGTGCGACATTTTGGCAATTCATTTTTTCTACTTCCCCAGAGTCAGATGAACTCATGGATACCATTTGTATGTTTCTGCATGCAATTTGAAGGAAGTTGAAGGTATTTTCTGGAGCCATTGCTAACTAGCGTTAGTACAATGACTGGAAGTCTACAGGAACAACTAGCATGCTAGTATCCAAAATGGTATCCTTGAGTTCATCTGACTCTGGGTAAGTAGAAAAAAAGGCTTAGTTACCAAAGTGTCACACTAACCTTTTAAGTTTGCTAAATTGAGAGGGTTTTGTGCATGCAGGAACAGTCATGTTCCTGCATGCAGAAAGGATAAACTGATATCCCTCAAACGATATCAATATCATATCAAATTATCGATATTAGTGCCCACCACTAGTGAATGCAGTATAGGCCTGTTGTCTGTTGGGTATTGAGGGTCAACTGTGGACTGTTTAACCTCAGGCTGATGAAACCCGAGTCCCCCAAAACTCGTGACAAGTGAGGAAAGGGCTGTGATGCTTGAAGAAGCACAAAATAGATATTTGCTTTGTGTTTCATGTTGCATCTGGCATAAACAGAATAAAAGAAGAAGAGCCGTTTTATTATGTGACGTTAGTGATTGCTATTTTCAGAAGGGCTGCTTCGGGATACAGGAAAAGAAAACCTTCGAAATAGCAAAATGCCTCAGCCTGCTCGCTACATTTACACTCGGAGCAGCAAAGCCAGGGCTGGATGGGCTTGAACCTGGGGTTGGTTGCCTGCTCTCTCAGTCGTCTCAGTCTGTCTATTGGCCCATGGTAATGTCACAGAGCTCAGGCTCCTAGCGTTGGTCCCTGAATGTGCAGGGCTATTCGTGTCAATGAATCCCAGAAAATGATCAACGATCAGTTGAATGGCCTGATCATTCATGTGTCTCAATATCACTCTTGCCAGCCTTTTACAAACAAAGATTCACTGAGGGCAACTGCGTGATGTCTAAGCACTGATGTTAAGCACCGTATCTTGGAGATGGCCCTAATTTGTAGTTGAACTGAATGTCATAATATCCTAGTACATATCCCTGTGTTAGAATCAGTAAGGCAGTATGTTGAGCGCTGCCTTCCCACACGTGAAGTCATAAGGTGTCTTAAGCTGGGGCGGAGGAGCTTGAGGAGAGGAGAGGAAGGGAGAGAGAGATGAGACGAGAGGAGCTTGAGGAGAGGAGAGGAAGGGAGAGAGAGATGAGACGAGAGGAGCTGAGGGGGGGATAGGAGTTGAGGAGGGGGGGCAGGGGGAGGGAGGGAGGGAAGAGGAGAAGAGAGGAGTTGAGGAGAGGAGTTGAGGAGAGGAGGGGAGGAGAGGGAAGAGGAGAGGAGTTGAGAAGAAAGAATAGGGGAGGGGAGAGGAGGGGAGCCAGTGTGTTGCCATGGTGCAATCTTAACCAGAGCTGTACATAAGCTCTGCTGCTCAGTTAATTATGGAGAGGGACTGCAATGTTGACGTGCAGGCAGCAAGGCAGGCAGGCAGGCAGTAAGGCAGGCAAGTAGGTAGGGAGTAAGGCGGGCAGACAGGCAGGCAGGCAGTAAGACAGGCAAACAGACAGGTAGTAAGACAGGCAAACAGACAGGTAGTAAGTTAGGCAGGCAGTAAGGTAGGCAGACAGGCAGTAAGGCAGGCAAGCATGCAGCAGGGCAAAGGGCCTTTTTAGCAAAATATGTTTTCATGCCACTTTAGATATGGAGTACATGTAGCTAGTACACACACATACATGTTTTCATATAAAAATATATTTCACAAACATGTAAAATGAAGACGTAGAGTATAAATCCTATAGGCTCCCACTACTATTGCACAGGCAGAGAAGGATGCTGTTTTAGGTAGATAGTGGAGGAATGAGGAGCCATTCTGGTTCTAGTCGTGGTGCTGCTTCCCTCTCCTCTCCTGTGTTACCTAGCGTACCACTTGTGTAACACAGAGAGGTCTTCCAGGCAGCCGAGCCCCAGGGCCTTGCTGTGAATAGGCTGCTGGAGAGGCTGCAGATCATGATCAGACAGTTTAGAAAACCAAATATGGGCTCATGTGGATTAATATTCCCCATTTAAAATTCAAATGATGTAATCAGACAAATCCAAGCGAGGCATATGCTCATTGGAATATCTCTGAGCCTGATGACGTGCCTGGCAGGGATGGGCAGATGGGCCGAGAGAGAGAGAGAGAGAGAGAGAGAGAAGAGGGTGGAAGGGGGGGGGGCCTTGGAAGTGAGAGGAATGATGCAATATCAGGCCGTGCACTTTGAACCCTGGAATGTCATCTCCCGTGAATGCTGTTTCCGCTAGGCAGGCTGACCAGGTAATGCCATGGTTACATGTGGTTGCGCTGCTATTTACAGCGCATTATCAAAACGAAGCCAACGACACCGCAACGCCAGATTGCTCTCTCTTGAGCCCAGGAGATGAAAACTCTCATCCCAGCTAGAATGGCCATAGGGAGTATAGTATTAGCCATCTTTTCATGTCTGTTATAACAGATCCATATTATGTTTCTACACCAAAGTATTTTTATTCATGTTTAGGTCACGACCTCTGTGTTGTGCCAATATAAAGAATTATAAACATCCACTTATTCCTCTCTCCTCTAAGCGTCCTCAAGAGAGAACTAGGTAGCGATGAGCAGCTGGAGTCATGTACCGTATGTAATTACCACAGAGTTGCTTCATGGGAGATATTAAATTACCACGATAAGCTTCTTTGATCTTAGCACACTTAAAGGAATGATCTTGTTTATCGTAACCTTCTTGTATGTACACTGAGTGTACCAAACATTAGGACCACCTTACTTATAATGAGTTGCACCCCCTTTTGCCCTCAGAACAGCCTCAGTTCGGCGTGGACCCTACAAGGCGTCAAAAGCGTTCCACAGGGATGTTGACTCCAATGCTTCCCACAGTTGTGACAAGTTGGCTGGATCATTCTTGATACACTCGGGAAAATGTTGAGCGTGAAAAACTCAGCCTCGTTGCAGTTCTTGACACACTGAAACCGGTGCTCCTGGCACCTACTACCATACCCCGTTCAAAGGCACTTCAATCTTTTGTCTCGCCCCTTCACCCTCAGACTGGCATACATACACAATCCATGTTTCAATTGTCTCAAGGCTTAAAAATCCTTCTTTAACCTGTCTTCTCCCCTTCATCTACACTGATTGAAGTGGATTTAACAAGCGACATCAATAAGGGATCATAGCTTTCACCTGCATTCCCCTGGCCAGTCTATGTTCCACATTTTTTGTACACTCAGTGTATATTAAAATCTTGATTTAAAGCATAGAATATTATTGAATTTGAATGTTTTACTTTTGCCCCATGCTCCAATGTCGTTTCCCTTGGTCTGACTGAAGGAATCTATGAACAAATGCCTTATGATCAGATCTGAGGCCTAGATGCTGAAATGTTCCAACTTTTAAGCCTCTTGTCTGTCTGCTCTGATCAGTGTTTGTGTCATGGGTCCATGCCCAAATGATGGCTGCTCTGAGTGTGCTCTGATCTGTGCTGTGACACGGTCTTCCATGAAGCCTGTGTGTCGTGATCCAACCTGAGGTGTTCTACAGGAGAAGAAGAGACAGGGAAGTCTGGAACCTCAACAGGAGGCAGATTGGCTTGGCAATCCCCAAAGTAATGCAAACGTTTGAAACAAAAGGACATTTCTTTTTTCACCGCCGTTTCATTTGGCAGTAAATACACCAGCATATGGACAAACGTGCTCATGAATGTATTCATAATTGCGCAGTAGAAAGTAGTGTCACACTTTTTGTTGCCTCGCCATTGTCCTACTTTACTGTAATTCTTCATCACTTTCAACACCTACACGCTTTGCCAGCCAAAGTGAACGCGGGCAGAGCCCGGGAGGGCAGGCGGTGAATGGAGCTGCGTGTGGGTGTTCCACAGTCGACCTGCTGAGCTCTGTGGGCCATGATGACTGGAGGGGAGGAAGGGGATGGGGAAGAGGGCTGCTGGGCTGTTTCTAGTACCACGGGGAACTGCCTGGGACCAGCCCCTCCATCCTCTCTCTATCCTGGCCAGGGTCATAGGTGGCTCTGTCATCGGCGTTGGTTGTTTTAACAGTGGCTCTCCAAGGGGGATCTGTGGTGTATGTGCCGACCAATTTATGTTTCATCTGAAAATGTGGTTGGATGCTCCGTATGGAGGGTGTAACGCAATCGCGGCGCCTCCGGAAGCATACAGAAGCCAATTTGAGCCCTGTACCGTATCGCCGTGCGCCTCCCAAATTTTGTAACAATGCGTTTAGCTTTGATTGGTTGACAGTAGGTGGGGGCGGGAGGTCCTGTATAAACACAAACTCACTTCCTTGACAACTTCCTTCACAACAGCTCTGCGCTGCTCCGCGAAGCGCAAGAAGTATGAATGTCCTGACTTCTGCAGAGGTCGTATCACCGTAAATGCTGCACGGCCAGTGCAGACTTCAGATTGACCATCCAGCACCTTTTAGCCTCTCCTGTACAGTGTACTTCTCCCTACCGAACAACTGCCTCTCTCTGTTTCCCTCCCCATCTCCCCATGGCTCGCAGGTTCAGCTTAATGATTCAAATGATGGTCTTTTTTTAAAGAAATTCATTAATCATTTGTTTTGGTGGGTTTTTTTTGGAGCCAAGGGTGTTTTTGTGTTTTAATAGGTGGTACTGTGTATGTTGGTGCTCAGGCAGGGATGGCTTGGAAGCTGTCAGCTAGGCTAATGCCCCGAAAGCAGCACACCAACACAATCAAAGGTCAAAGGTCACACTGTGGTGCCAAAATAAGGCTATAACATCACGAGACACTTAGCATCCCAGAGAAACAGCCCGCGTAAAGGGACTATGTTCAATGACCAGAACACAAAGTCCTTTATTTGGTAATGTAATTGACTATGGATGGCAAAACAATATTATAACACTATAATCGTCAGATAGCTTCAAAATGGCAGCGTAGGGCTGTACACTGTCGCTGGCTCTCACTCAGTACAGGCAGAATCCCAAACAGCACAGAGGAACACGTGTTGCTCTCAGCTTAGCAACAAGGGGTAGCAACCAGCCGAGAGAGGGCTGCCTGCGAGCTAGCAATCTGCAGAGACCTCTGATGTAGACGGCGCAGTCGGGGCGGGATCATACCAAGCATACTGAGGATGATGCGTACATATGACACGTTTTCTCCCCTCCAGATCAGTGGGCCATGTTAATGGATTTGAAAGGTCATCCACCGTTCTCTCCGAATTTCTAGCAATAATAATGTGTATTAATTCGATTTATTTGTCATAATTTCCCGTAACGATGTAATGACGCACATCTTTTTGTGGTCATTGTAAGCAACCCGTCAATCAAGGAGTGACACAGCCTGTTGCAGTCCGGCTGTGGTCAAAAGTAGTGCACTACATAGGGAATAGTGTGCCAATTCCGACAGGTTCCGTGTAATAGCGAGTGGAAATGATTAGAGTAGTGTGGACGGATGGCGGTGGGTCAAGTAACCTGGCACCAGAGGCATCAGGCGGACAGGGAGGTGTGGGGTGGGGGTAGATTAAATTATTAACCCAGATTCTGCTGATTCTCTTACCACACAGCGTAATCCACAGACCAGGCAGCAGCTGCCGCTGCCCTGGGCATCCCACGAAATAAATACTGACAACACATAGACAACCACAATACAACACATGGACAACCCTATTACAAGACATGGATAACCTAAATACAATACATAGACAACCACAATACAACACATGGACAACCCTATTACAACACATGGACAACCCTATTACAACACATGGACAACCCTATTACAACACAGGGACAACCACAATACAACACACGTTTAAATACGAGCTTACATGAACGCATCAACACATACACATTCACGCATACATACACTGCATTGTTGGGATGGGCCCGTCAGTAAGCACCTGTTGTTTACCAAGCATGTGGCAAAAAAGATTGGGTTTGACACACCCAAACACACACTCAGATGTAAGGCTTAGTACACACACACACACACACACACACACACACACACACACACACACACACACACACACACACACACACACACACACACACACACACACACACACACACAGTCCATTCATATACACACCTACTCTATATACCAGCCTAGATACAGTACATGGAGTCATCAGACACACATTCCCATGCCCCAACTTGATTACCACGTAATAACAGGATCATCAATTCTGAAGCATCCACTGGGAGGGGTGAAGTGTGGGGGACCTGTGATAAGTAATACCATTTCAGAGTGTGGCTGTGTCTGCTGGGCTGAAGGTCAGACTAGCCACCTCTCTGAGGCTCATTTGGAGCCGTTCACCGTGACCAAACAGGAAGCTAAGCCTGAGCACACTTTAGTGATATTACATCAAGATGAGGAGGGACTGCTGCTGACAGCTGTGATGAATGATCCTTTCCTAAAACTCTGCCTGCGTGTGCGTGTTATTCTCGCTCTGTGAGAAAGCGAAAGAGCATCATGCCTGTTTGCGTGTCACAATGCCCAATCATTCGCATCAAATCAGTTCTTCCCATGCAAACCATGTTGTTTAATAGACCTGCTTTATGAGTGAAGTAATTAATTTCCTTGTTTAAAAATAAATAAATATACAGTATTTTACCAGGTTAGTTGACTGAGAACACATTCTCATTTACAGCAACAACCTGGGGAATAGTTACAGGGGAGAGGAGGGGGATGAAGGAGCCAATTGGAAGCTAGGGATGATTAGGTGACCATGATGGTATGAGGGCCAGATTGGGAATTTAGCCAGGACACCGGGGTTAACATCCCTACTCTTACGATAAGTGCCATGAGATCTTTAGTGACCACAGAGAGTCAGGACACCCACTTATTGGACCATAGAAAATAGTGACTCCTACTGGCTCTCCAACACTAAGGGAGAATGGAACATTAAGGGGGAATACAATACTAAGGGAGAATGGAACACTTAGGGAGAATGGAACACTTAGAGAGAATGGAACGCTAAGGGGAGAATGGAACACTAAGGGGAGAATGGAACACTTAGGGAGAATGGAACACTTAGAGAGAATGGAACGCTAAGGGGAGAATGGAACACTAAGGGAGAATGGAACACTTAGAGAGAATGGAACGCTAAGGGGAGAATGGAACACTAAGGGAGAATGGAACACTTAGGGAGAATGGAACACTTAGAGAGAATGGAACACTAAGGGGAGAATGGAACACTAAGGGGAGAATGGAACACTAAGGGGAGAATGGAACACTAAGGGGAGAATGGAACACTAAGGAGAGAATGGAACACTAAGGGGAGAATGGAACACTAAGGGGAGAATGGAACACTAAGGGGAGAATGGAACACTAAGGGGAGAATGGAACACTAAGGAGAGAATGGAACACTAAGGGGAGAATGGAACACTAAGGGGAGAATGGAACACTAAGGGGAGAATGGAACACTAAGAGAGAATGGAACACTAATGGAGAATACAACACTAAGGTTCAACAAGAGCAGGTTCTATATACTGTCCATCCGTCTGTCCCTTCTCTCTCTCCTTCTCTCCTTCTCTCGCTCCCTTCCTCCTTCTCTCCCTCCTATCTCCTTCTCTCCTCTCCTCTCCTTCCCTCCTCCTTTCCCCTGGTCCTTCCGATAGTGAGCGGGGCCTCAGCTCAGCGTGAATAAGATGTTGGGTGCATGGTAATTGAATAGGTATTGATTGCACTGCAGCGTGGCACACGAGAGGCCAATGAAGGCCCGAGGAACAGATGAGGCACCACCGACCGACTGACTGTGCCTCTCATCCCACCTTCTGCAGAAAACACACAAACCCAACACGGCTTACAACACACTGACCAGCTCACAGAGACAAGTAATTGTAGATGACGTTGTATTGATACGCTACACGACCAAAAGTATGTGGACACCTGCTTGTCGAACATCTAATTCCAAAATCATGGTCATTAATATGGAGTTGGTCCCCCCTTTGCTGCTTTAACAGCCTCCAGTCTTCTGGGGAAGGCTTTCCACTAGATGTTGGAACATTGCTGCAGGGACTTTCTTACATTCAGCCACAAAAGCATTAGTGAGGTCGGGCACTGAGGTCAGGCACTGATGTTGGGCGATTAGGTATGGCCTACAGTCGGGTTTCCAAATCATCCCAAGGGTGTTCGGTGGGGTTGAGGTCAGGGCTCTGTGCAGGCCAGTCAAGTTGTTCCACACCGATCTCGACAAACCATTTCTGTATGAACCTCGCTTTATGCACGGCATTGTCATGCTGAACCAGGAAAGGGCCTTCCCTAAATGGTTTCAACAAAGTTGGAAGCACAGTATCGTCTAGAATGTCATTGTATGCTGTAGCGTTAATATTTCCCTTCACTGGAACTAAGGGGCTTAGCATGAAAAACAACCCCAGACCATTATTCCTCCTCCACCAAACTTTACAGTTGGCACTATGCATTGGGGACGGTAGTGTTCTCCTGGTATCCACCAAACCCAGATTCATCCGTCAGACTGTCAGATGGTGAAGTGTGATTCATCACTCCAGAGAACGTGTTTCCACCGCTCCAGAGTCCAATAGCACTGAGCTTCACACCACTTGGCATTGCGCATGGTGATCTTAGGCTTGTGTGCGGCAGTTCGGCCATGGAAACCTATTTCATGAAGCTCACGACTGACAGTTCTTGTTGTTACTTTTCTTACAGAGGAAGTTTGGAACTCGGTGGTCCCAACTGAGGAGAGACGATTTTTACGCGTTACGAGCTCTAGCACTCAGTGGTCCCGTTCTGTGCCTACCACTTCGCAGCTGAGCCATTGTTGCTCCTAGACGTTTCCACTTCACAATAACAGCACTTACAGTTGACCGAGGCAGCTCTAGCAGGGCAGAGATTTGACGAACTGACTTGGTGGAAAGGTGGCATCCTATGACGGTACCACAGTGAAAGTCACTGAGCTCTTCAGTAAGGCCATTCTACTGCCAATGTTTGTCTATGGAGATTGCATGGCTGTGTGCTTGATTTTATACACCTGTCAGCAACAGGTGTGACTTTAGTAAACATCAGTAGGTACTAGGCTTGAGCGGTATACAGGATATACCGGATACCAGGGTATTTGGAAATAGCCACGGGATGGTTTTTCAATACCTTCAAGCTATTTATTTGAAATGTTTTAATACATTTGATTACTTGTAGCTACTTTTTAAGGAAATACCTGCAATCAACTTGTGCAATACAAAATCATGGTGGTCCCCAGTCACGTGTCACATCATTATGAAGCTCATGGTTGTCCCCAGTCACGTGTCACATCATTATGAAGCTCATGGTGGTCCCCAGTCACGTGTCACATGGTGTTTGTTTACAAGCACACAACGACAAGAGACCGGAGCCTTGTCACTCACTGTTGTGCAGCATGCGCCAGTTGATCTAATTACAGTATGGAGTTCACTATCATATGTTTTCCTGCTAGATATCTTACAACTATTAAGTTAACTGTTTCAAATGTGCTAAATGCTCTGCAGTTGGGCATTTGATTTGCTAAGTGGTTAGCTTCTTCCAAAATCCAGCATTCGCTTGGTAACAGCAGACAATCCCCTTCTGGATCAAGAGCCTTGCTGCCTAATATTTGTTTTGTGCATGCAGAATACTGTGAGTAGCATTTTGTTGTTACTTGTATACCAGTGGTGGTCGGTACTGTTTAAGATGAGGGAATATATTTTTGTTTATGAGCACAGCATTATTTCTATTACAGCATATTGGATGACTGTCATTCATATTCCATTCACCCAGCTCAATGTAAAATGGATAGGTTTAGGCTACTTACTACATGATACAAACGTTTTCCCTATACCCATCATGTGGATGCTACAACCTAGCCTATGAATGAAAGTTTACAACATAGGTGCACAGGTCGAGACAAATTTGAGTAATCAAGGTGACAGACATTGACACATTCAATACCACTGTGCACAATCTTGCCTGCATCTAGCTGATCTAAGGTGTAATCATTAGTCCAACAGTTCAAACAATATATTGGTCAAATTCAGGTATGTTCCGTTTGCATCTGTTTAAGATATTTTTTCAACAGAATTGGCGGAATTAATACACCCTTGATCACATGCAAACACAGTTCACTTTCATAGCAGCTAGATCATTGTATAATTGCTTCTTGCATCTACGCGCTCTCCTCCGCTCACCTTTTCCCTTTGCTTGTGGACTTCAGTGCACAATGCATCAGCTGTTGGTCTGTGACCAGGCGAAAAACCTTTACAAGCCAAACCTTCATATCATAACCGCTACACACCACTTACATCGTTGTCACCATATTAGCTACCGTCAAGTCAATAACATAGCTAATAGAACTAACGCATTAGTAAACCCTCTACAATCATGCAGTACAGTGTACAGTTAGCACGCAGTTTAGCAGTTAAACCGGCGGGCCCCTGTGGCAATAAATTAATAAAACCAAAAGATTACCTTGACTTGGAAGAGTTCCAGTGTTGGATAGCCATAGCCAGCTAGCTAACATAGCATCCCTCTCTGTTTCAGCCGGGTGAGTAGGCTAAACTAGCTAGCTAGCTGCATTTGCTAGCTAAGTGAAAGGGGGGAAATGAAATATCGCTAGCTCTTTCTCTCTCTCTCTCTCTCTTGCTTCTCCTTTATTTTTAATGAAATGTATTTGTTCAAAGCTGTTCAACTATTGTCTTTCTCTCTCTTTGAGTCAACTACTCACCACATTTTAAATACTGCAGTTCTTGCTAGCTGTAGCTTATGCTTTCACTGCTAGTTTCATTCTCTGATCCTTTGATTGGGTGGACAACATGTCAGTTCAAGCTGCAAGAGCTCTGATAGGTTGGAGGATGTCCTCTGGAAGTTGTCATAATTACTGAGTAAGACTATGGAATTACGAGTCTCATAGGTTTTGTATTGAAGTCAATGTACTCAGAGGAGGACGGAAACTAGCTGTCCTCTGGCTACAGCATGGTGCTACCCTACAGAGTGCTGTTGAGGCTACTGTAGACCTTCAATGCAAAACGGTGTGTTTTAATCAATTATTTGTGACATGAATATATTCAGTATAGTTTCATAATTTTTTCACTATTTTAATGTACTTGTTAGCATTACTAAACATTAGATTACATAGTGTTAGTGAGGTTTGAAAACAGCACCCCCTGTGTTCAGTGCCGGTATTACCGAATATCACGGTATGGCACAAGGTCGGTATGAAGGTATGACAATCTGGATACCGCCCAAGCCTACTAGGTACTGTAGGGAAGGTTAAGATTGACTCTATTGGTCTTGGGCACACAATGTCTATATATTAGTAATCAGCACGAATGAGTGAAGGCAGAGGGAAAGCATCTCCTAATGGTACACATATCTTCAGACAGAACAGCCTCCATTACCCTGTAAGGGATCAGAGGCACTGTCATATTTCACTGGGATGTTGCCATTAGGCTGCCGTACAGGGCTGCCATACAGTATCAGTGTGCTCTGTAAAGGAGGATGGAGATGTCTGCTAAGGAACTGAGGGTTATTGTCTTGTCAGCATCTTGTTGCTATGCACATGCCGAACCCTCCTGTACCCCAGGGAACTCAAGGAGTTAAAAACACCATAGAAATACTGCTGCATGAGGAGGAGCTTGGATTTCATTTGAGGCGTGGCCTCAATATCTATTGCAGTGCCAACATATGACATCATCATATATAGGCTAATATTGTTTGTACTTTATTTTATGATACTGTTTTCACTGGTATTCACATGGAGTTTATATGAAATTAATAGGTATTTTCATGTAATTATTCAGAGAATGAATCGTAACTGGAATGAAAAATCGGGAAGGAATCAGATGAACAATTTAAAGGAGTAGAGCCTCACACTTCATTCACAAAAGAGGATTTTTTTTGAAGTTGTACTCTAGTTGTACTCTAGTTGTACTCTAGGCGTCTGGGCATGTGGGCTCTGATTGGCAGTATTTAGTAGAGATGTGTAACCAACATAACTGACAGTCTCTCCCCAAGTCAGACCATTCCTGCTGGCCCCTCTGCTGTTTCATTCATTCATTGCAGGGGGAGGATTGTAGCTACAGTCCTAATGCGATGTGGACAGACAGGCAGTGTGCAGGTAGGACAGCCAAGCTGATGCTGAGCCCATGGCCACGCATGTGTGACAGAGACGCATAAGCTGCAGTCAGCGTCCTGAGAGGTGAACCAGGGAGAGGCAGCTAAGCGGGCCACGCAGCCAATGCGGGGCGAGCACTGGTTGTCATGGGAACACATTGATTATTTAACAATTTGGACGAAGCCTGTGCCCTACGCTTGCCAAGGTTTAGTGGGAGTCTTTGTAGCTTTGCAGTCCCGAGCCAACTCAGTGCTGTAAGGTGCAGTGCTGTTTTGAGATAATACATGAGGAAACAAGAATCATAGATTAATAGATGGACAGAAGGAAGGAAGGAAGGAAGGAAGGAAGGAAGGATGGATAGATGGTTGAGGGAGGGAGGGAGGGAGGGAGGTAGGAAGGAAGGAAGGAAGGAAGGAAGGAAGGAAGGAAGGAAGGAAGGAAGGAAGGAAGGAAGGAAGGAAGGAAGGAAGGAAGGAAGGAGATGTATGGAGGGAGGGAGGGAGGGAGGGAGGGAGGGAGGGAGGGAGGGAGGGAGGGAGGGAGGGAGGGAGGGAGGGAGGGAGGGCAGAAGGGAGGATGGATGGATGAATGGATGGATGGATGGATGGATGGATGGATGGATGGAAGGAAGGAGGGATGGATGGATCAATAAATCAATAGATAACAATTTGGAGGACACTAATGTGAACAGATGGATGTATACAGATAGACATGAGTGTTTTTGTCTGGTATGTTGGTCATTTGGGATTGGTTGGTTGTAATGGTTGTACAGTCAGTCCTGTTGGGAGAGCAGCCTGAGCAGGACTCCAAGCCTGCCCTGAGTCCTGAGCTGCAGGTGGACAAAAGTGAACAGCGACAGATGGCTGGGAAAACAGCACTTAATGATTACTGTTTGAATTAAAAGGAAATTAAGGGATTTTATGATAATCTTATCCAGATTTGGTTAATTCCCCCATGCAGCTCAGTCACACCCTTATACCACATTTGGACGGTCGCCAACCTTTTTAACCAACGTCCTCCCCTGTTACCCTCTGCCCTTTCACCTCATCCGCCAGCCATCCCCATTTAACCCCCACAATCCCTGATACACACACACACACACACACACACACACACACACACACACACACACACACACACACACACACACACACACACACACACACACACACACACACACACACACACACACACACACACACAGCACTGTACCCTGGTATTGTAAATGTGTGTTTATCTTGACCTCTGTGAGCCTAGCGATCAGACTGTGTAAGCCTCTCTCTCTCTCAAGGACGTGGCCTGTCCAGGGCTCTCTTAGTCCCAGCAGAAAGAACAAGCTGTCTGCTACTGTATCTATGTCATAAAGCTGTGTGCGGCCAGACCCACGCTGTTGCCCTGGCCCCACGGCCCCACGCTGTTGCCCTGGCCCCACGGCCCCACGCTGCTGCCCTGGCCCCACGGCCCCACGTTGATCAGCCCTCTTCTCCTCCAACCCAACTCCCACTTCAGAGACAACACACCAGTCTATGGCGGATTTAGGATTACACACACACAGATTATCTTCCCCTTTCTTTTTGTTTGCTTGTTAAGGGTGATACAGATACTGGGATTACCCACTTCAATCCCAGACAAGGATGCCATTTTTATTTTCAGACGGACAGTCTTGAAACCCTATGAGGTTTATAGTGCTATTATTTTAACATGCAGTGTTTTTTTATCATTGATTAGCCGGCTAGGAAGTAACCTCTCTGCTGCTTATGATAAACTATTTTGTTCCTGCTGTTGTGCTTGTCTTTTGTGGTCCCTTGGCTGTGGCACTGGATTCAGTTCGCTAGCTTAGTCCAGTACAGTGACAGAGCAGAAATAGTCCCCACTGTGGCCCTCAGGCTCCGTCTCTCCACTACCTTACAGACGGCTTGTTCACTGGGACCTATTGTCTGTGGGGGATGAATAGACCTCTTAAAGGCCTGGGTGTCTCCCCACAGTCTATGGTGCTGTGGCACACTGTGCATATCTAAAACACACACACACATACTTCTAAAAGCATGTAAAGGGAGCTGCTGCTACCTTAAACCTTTTGGTTTAGGTCTGATACGAACATTTCTGCCCTGTATTTTTAGGATAAACAGGAAATGCCTAAATGTGTGCAGTACATGAAAGACGTGCACGCACAAGCACTGTCGCGAGCATCTGTTCATCCATATGCAGGTTACAAGCCATGATTGTGCTGAGTGAGGGACGTTTGTGCCGAGTGAGGGACGTTTGTGCCGAGTGAGGGACGTTTGTGCCGAGTGAGGGACGTCACAGCTCGCCAGAGCCATAAAACTATACTGCAGATCTGAGGAAGAGGTCACGTCTACAGTATGTAGCTTTTACACTGGATCTTAAGTGGCGTTTGCGTGATAAGAGAAGTCACCGAGTGAAAATAAAATAACGAAGCTCTGGAACGATAACGAGACAAACTGGGGTTTAGCAGCGTGCATGTTGGATAATGAATGATGCCAATCAAAGGGAGTGAGGCTTAAATACACACACATACACCTCTAATTGTATGTCTGTGTATTTATATACCATGGCCCAGCATCAAAGGATTTATAACTCGAGCTGTGTAATAAATTGTGTGGTTCTTTTCTCTCAGGCTGTGACCTGTTATATTGGCGTGTTGCACCGTGCGTGT